>NC_090650.1:166140633-166225700 GCF_040937935.1 Hyperolius riggenbachi
GAGTTGGTACATAATACAGAATCAATACAAAATACAGAGTTGGTAACATGAGTGACAAAGTAACATGATAAAGAAAATGTATAGCATATTCTAAGACAGAAAAGGTGAGAGAACCCTGCCCTTGCAAGCTTACATTCTAGAGGCAGTGTGTTTTAGGTTATCTAGTAGGAGTGCAACTTGGCCATAGGCCAAAGGGTAATGGCCTAAGGTAAAACATAAAGCTTCTCTGAAAAAGTGAGTCTTGAGGGAGCATTTAAAAATATCAAAGGTAGGAAAGAGACTGACGTGTTGCGGGAGGGCATTCTAGTGGATGGGTGAAGCACGTGCAAAATCTTGTATACATGAATGCGAGGAGGTAATTCTAGAGGAGGACAAAAGTAAGTAAGATCTGAGATTGCAGTTTGGTTCATAGGCAAGTGGTGCCTATGAACTGGTGCACAGAAAACCCCTCAGCCACTGGGCAGGTGCAGTGTCTGTGGACAGGTACAAGTTAAGACAACAGAATGTCTGCACCCTGCAGCTCACAGCACTGTTTTGCTGCCTACACTATGTGCCGCCCCACCCTCTTTCTTTCCCGGCTCCAGTTGTCTTTGGATGTAGCAGTAGTATGTGTGCAGAGCATGGAGCAGCTCTGGGAAACTTGACAGACCACTGAGCCAGGTATGAGCACAGCCCTGTGTCCCTGCTGTTTGCTAGTAAAGAAGGAAGTTGGGACCTTACAGGCTTTACTTACCCCTTCATTACAGATGTCGTCTGTCTTCATTATTGTCTGTATTCACTGGCTGCTGAAAAACTGAAAATACTGCAAAGGCCTCAGGATACAGATAGCAATGCTTACCATCAGCTGACTGCTGTAGTGATAGGAGAAAAAGCACTGAGGGAAGTCTGCATGAATAAGTCAGCTAATTACTTCCTAGTCTCAGGCTGCTGTGTGATAGCCGTCTTAAACCCAATTATCTCTATTTCTCACTGAAGTTTGTGTCCCGCTTTCCCGCATTTCTTTCCCATCCTCTCCCCTTTACCCTATGTCTCTCCTCCATATTGCAGTATGTCTGTGTATTATCTCAGTATGACCCTGCAAAATAGAATATTGCAGTACTTAACTGGTACCTCTCACCTGTTTGTGTTGCCTCCTATTCCCTCTGTCCTGTGCCTCTCTCTCTCCCCTACCCTATGGTGTGTGTGTGTGTGTGTGTGTGTGTGTGTGTGTGTGTGTGTGTGTGTGTGTGTGTGTGTGTGTCTCCTGCATTCCTGTCTTTCATTATTCCTCTTTCCTATTTCTCTTTCCCCCACTTTCTTCATCCCCACAGACACACTGATACTCACTCATGTCTCTTCTACTTAACTGGCTCTCGCTTTCCTCTCTCTGTTTCCCCACTCTTCTATCTTTCTCCCACTCTCCTTTCTCTTGAGAAAAAAAATCAACACTCTCATTTTAACTACCATGATTAAAACCTGTGTATTTTATTTGCCCGTTTGTCTGGGTTATGACACCATTTAAATTTTGTCCCAATCACAATGTATGGCGCCAATATTTTATTTTGAAATAAAGGTGCATTTTTTTCAGTTTTGCGTCCATCACTATTTACAAGCTAATCATTAAAAAATGTTCGTAGTATACCCCCTTCAAATGCATGTTTAAAAAGTTCAGACCCTTAGGTAACTATTTGTTTTTGTTTAGTTTAGTTTTGTTTTTTTATTGTAATTTTTTTTTCATTAAAAAAATTATTTAGGTAATATTTTGTTGTGGGAAATAAACTGTTAATTTTTAATGTTGTTATATGTGTAAAATGTAATGTAAAAAAAGATGTAGATGTAGTTTTACTATACCTTGAGTTTATTTTTTTCTCCTTGTGCTTCTCGCTAACCAGAAGCACAAGAAGGACGGGGAAACTTTTTTTTTTTTTGCAGAAAGACTGAAGCCTCTAGTAAGAGCGCTTCGGTTTTTCTGCCGGGGACATGGATTGGTGATCGGGAACCATGTTCCTGTTCACTGATCCCAGGGCTACCGGGGACAGCACGCCGAAGCGCGGCGCCGCAACAGAGCAGCCGCCTGGACGTGAAGCTCACGTCTGGGTGGCAGAAATGGTTAAAGGAGCTCACAATCTAACCCCTATCCTAGTCATAGTCTAATGTCCTACTAAATTATTATTATATACAATACAATAACATTTCTATAGCGCTTTTCTCCCATAGGACTCAAAGCGCTTAGGCTCTCTCAGATTCAGTAATTGGTAGTAGGATGAAGTATTCACACAACAAAAGTTATAATTCTGCAAATGCCAAACTGAACAGGTGGGTTTTCAGTCTGGATTTAAACACGGCCAGGGATGGAGCTGTCCTGATCTGTTGAGGTAGGGAGTTCCAAAACGTAGGGGCAGCATGACAGAAGGCTCTGGGACCAAAAGTTTCCAAGTGGACTCTGGGTATGACTAGATTATTAGAACCTGTGGATCTGAGAATGCGGGGATTGCTACGCAGCTGCAACATATCTTTCATGTATCCAGGGCCCAGATTATTCAGGGATTTAAATGTCAGTAGGCCGATCTTGAATAGGACCCTCCATTCTATAGGTAGCCAGTGAAGGGAGTGCAGGACTGGCGTTATGTGGCAGAGACGGGGTTGGTTGGTTAGCAGTCTGGCAGCAGTATTCTGTATCAGCTGTAGGCGGTACAAGACCTTTTTTAAGAAAGGCCTGTGTAGAGAGCATTACAGTAGTCCAGTCGGGATGTGATGAAGGCATGGACTAAGGTTGGCAGATCTTCTGGGGGGATGAGGTGCTTGATTTTTGCAATGTTCTTCAGGTGAAAATAGGATGATTTCACCACAGCAGAGATTTGAGTTCTGAAGTTTAAATTCCCATCAATTAGAACTCCCAGGCTACGCACATGATCAGAGCTGCGTAAATCCGTGCCTCCTATTCCCAGTGATGAAGACTGCAAGTTAAGTTGTTTTGTTATCATGCTCCGCCCTCCAATCAGAAGGACTTCAGTTTTGTCTGCATTTAGTTTCAGCCAGTTGTCATTCATCCATTGCTGTAGTTCACATAAGCAGGCGTTTATAGTTAGATAGTTTATAGTTTATAGTTAGAGTATATAACACTGATGTCTTCTTCAGCACATACTCTACAGAGTACAGTACATTGTCATGTCACTGACTGTCCTCAGAGGAGCTCACAGTCTAATCCTTACCATAGACATAGTCTAATGTCCTACCATATTATTATATTGTGCATGGCTGAGAGACCTTTCAGAAATCTCCCTTTGAAAATCCTTGGTTAGCCCCTGGGGTTGGTATCTGGAAATAAGTGAGGAGATGTACAAGGGAGAGAGATTGTGGAGAGCTTTGCAGGTTAGTGAAGAGGTGGGGTGTCTTGGCACCCTAAAAAAAAAGTACAGAAGACAAAAACGGGAGCCCAATAGTGCACGTTTTGTGAACAAAAACAGCTGTATAAAGAATGTTCTGCTCACAAAGGCGGGTTGCAGGGGGCAACTGACTACAGGAGGCAGGTGGAGACAATGAACCAGACTCCACTCGGGGTGGCCCTAATGGACCAGGTTGCAGTCGCTCTTCTTGGTTAAGGCTGACAGGTGTCCACTGTGGTCGAGACCACTTGTGGTATGTCTATACCTCTCCACCAATCACTGTTGGTGGGGGGTATGGAAGCAAAACCCTGGTGTAGATAAAACTATTAAAAACCGATAGATAAAACTAAGAAAATGAGGTGGCTTACCTCAGTAACGAGATCTTTGTGTAAACAAAGACATTTTATTAGCACAGGCAACGCATTTCACGGGTCTGAGCCCGCTTCATCAGGTCAATAACAGTGCCTAAAATAGTAATGACAATCTTTAATACATACGTTCCCTTTCAGAAACTTGTATGGGAAATCAGTGTATGGATATTCAGCATTTAGTGTTACAGAATGGTTGCTAAAGGCAATACGTTTAGAGAAGTTAAAGATGTCTGTCCGACATCACCAGACCCATATCAGCGACGTATATCAAGAGCGCACGTTTCCCCCTAAAAAGAGGGGATCCATCTCCAGGAGAGACAAACATAAATGCCTTTTATGATCCATTTTACCCTTCAGTAATTTTTAGTATTTTTCTGTATTTGATGTATTTGCATGCTTCATGCACACAAAGGGTATGCATTTGTCTTTCCTGGGCATGGATCCCCTCTTTTCAGGGGCATACGTGTGCGTTCTTAACCTCTTGAGGACCGTGGGCTTTACCCCCTTAAAGACCAGGCACTTTTTTTCCATTCAGACCACTGCAGCTTTCACAGTTTATTGCTCGCTCATACAACCTACCACCTAAATGAATTTTGGCTCCTTTTCTTGTCACTAATAAAGCTTTCTTTTGGTGCTATTTGATTGCTGCTGCGATTTTTACTTTTTATTATATTCATCAAAAAAGACATGAATTTTGGCAAAAAAAGATTTTTTTTTTAACTTTCTGTGCTGACATTTTTCAAATAAAGTAAAATTTCTGTATACATGCAGCGCGAAAAATGTGGACAAACATGTTTTTGATAAAAAAAAAACCCATTCAGCCTATATTTATTGGTTTGGGTAAAAGTTATAGCGTTTACAAACTATGGTGCAAAAAGTGAATTTTCCCATTTTCAAGCATCTATGACTTTTCAGACCCCCTGTCATGTTTCATGAGGGGCTAGAATTCCAGGATAGTATAAATACCCCCCCAAATGACCCCATTTTGGAAAGAAGACATCCCAAAGTATTCACTGAGAGGCATAGTAAGTTCATAGAAGATATTATTTTTTGTCACAAATAAGCGGAAAATGACACTTTGTGACAAAAAAAAAAAAAAAAAAGTTGAAATCTGCCACAGACTCACCATGCCCCTCTCTGAATACCTTGAAGTGTCTACTTTCCAAAATGTGGTCATTTGTGGGGTGTGTTTACTGTCCTGACATTTTGGGGGGTGCTAAATTGTAAGCACCCCTGTAAAGCCTAAAGGTGCTCATTGGACTTTGGACCCCTTAGCGCAGTTAGGCTGCAAAACAGTGCCACACATGTGGTATTGCCGTACTCCGTAGAAGTAGTATAATGTGTTTTGGGGTGTATTATTACACATACCCATGCTGGGTGGGAGAAATAACTCTGTAAATGGACAATTGTGTGTAAAAAAAAATCAAAAGATTGTCATTTACAGAGGTATTTCTCCCACCCAGCATGGGTATGTGTAAAAATACACCCTAAAACACATTATACTACTTCTCCCGAGTACGGCAATACCACATGTGTGGCACTTGTTTGCACCCTAACTGCGCTAAGGGGCCCAAAGTCCAATGAGTACCTTTAGGATTTCACAGGTCATTTTGAGAAATTTCGTTTCAAGACTACTCCTCACCGTTTAGGGCCCCTAAAATGCCAGGACAGTATAGGAACCCCACAAATGACCCCATTTTAGAAAGAAGACACCCCAAGGTATTCCGTTAGTAGTACGGTGAGTTCATAGAAGATTTTATTTTTTGTCACAAGTTAGCGGAAAATGACACTTTGTGAAAAAAAACCCAATAAAAATCAATTTCCGCTAACTTGTGACAAAAAATAAAATCTTCTATGAACTCACCGTACTACTAACGGAATACCTTGGGGTGTCTTCTTTCTAAAATGGGGTCATTTGTGGGGTTCCTATACTGTCCTGGCATTTTAGGGGCCCTAAACCGTGAGGAGTAGTCTTGAAACGAAATTTCTCAAAATGACCTGTGAAATCCTAAAGGTACTCATTGGACTTTGGGCCCCTTAGCGCAGTTAGGCTGCAAAAAAGTGCCACACATGTGGCACCGCCGTACTCGGGAGAAGTAGTACAATGTGTTTTGGGGTGTATTTTTACACATAACCATGCTGAGTGGGAGAAATATCTCTGTAAATGGACAATTGTGTGTAAAAAAAAAATCAAGATTGTCATTTACAGAGGTATTTCTCCCACCCAGCATGAGTATGTGTAAATACACCCCAAAACACATTGTACTACTTCTCCCGAGTATGGCGATACCACATGTGTGGCACTTTTTTGCACCCTAACTGCGCTAAGGGGCCCAGAGTCCAATGAGTACCTTTAGGCTTTACAGGGGTGCTCAAAATTTAGCACCCCGCCCACTTGCCAGGACAGTTAACAAACCCCACAAATGACCCCATTTTGGAAAGAATACACAACAAGGTATTCCATGAGGGGAATGGTGAGGTCATTGAAAATTTTATTTTTTGTCACAAGTTAACGGAAAATGACACTAAAAAAATAAATAAAAAAATTTCTGCTTACTTGTCACAAAAACTAAAATCTTCTATGAACTCACCGTGCACCTCACATAATACTTTAGGGTGTCCTCTTTCCAAAATGGGGTCATGTGTGGAGTCTGTCCTGGCATTTTAGGGTCTCTGCAATCATTACATGTATGGCCAGTATTAGGAGTTTCTGCTATACTCCTTATATTGGGTATATGGGTAATGCACTCTGGGCTGAAAGGAAAAATGAACGGCAAACATACCTTGCTCCACATCAATGGCAGATCTTCCTCCACATCAATGGCAGTAATAACCTCAGGAGAGAGACACCCCGTGCCACCCTGCACTCAGGGTGAGCCACCAACTTATGTGACTGGGCCTCAGAACTTTAGTATACAGCATTATGCCTGTAGTATACAGCAATATGCCTGCCAATAGAGATGACTCTGTGTGGCATTAAAGCATCATCATAGGCCCAAAGTAAATCACATATAAACCGGGGGTGTCCACACTCAAGGGAAATTCAAACATGCCGTCTTATATCGCCAACCCAGGACATATCAGCAATATCAAGCATGGAAACCGATCCTTCTTCCGACTTTTATGCTTACCTGTTTGGTTTTCAAGCTTACCTCTCCTCCCCCTGGGACAATGTGCGAAAGACCACTGAGTGTGTGCCTACTCCTGTGTCTGGAGTTCCCTAGGTTCTAATAGTGTACCTGCTCGTGGTACCTCTCAAAGCACTCCCCTATGCATAGGCCAGGCTGGTCAGGACATTTGGGACAATAAAAACTGGTGTCATTCCTTCTTCTAGCACTGCTGCAGACACAACAACGTTTTCTTCGGATGCGTTGACCTGGGGCACACGGAATCTGATAGGCGTAAGTCTATCAGTTTGATGCCAAGGCGCCCGGAATCTGCAGTCGGCTAGTTGCATCTGAGGGGGGGGGTCCTGGCACCTCCTGGATACAGGATGTCCAGAATGATCTGTTCCTGAAATTGAAGGAAAGATCCAGTTCTCCCAGCCTTACTGTAGAGAACAAAGCTGTTGTAAACTGCCAATTGAATCAGATAAAAAGACACTTTCTTATACCAGCGTCTTGTTTTCCGGGAAACTAAATAGGGCGCTAACCTCTGGTCATTGAAGTCCACCCCTCCCATGTTGACATTATATTCGTGGACGACAAGGGGCTTTTCAATGACAGCAGTTGCCCGTTGAATTTTGGACTGTTGTGTCTGTGTGAATGGTGGACAGAAAGTAAACGTCCCTCTTGTCCCTACATTTCACCGCGAGCAGGTCGTCAGTACGCAAGGCGGCCCTCTGCCCCCGTTAAAGTCTGGTGGTAACGAGCCGTTGGGGGAAGTCCTGGCGACTAGGCCGCGCAGTGCCACAGCATCGGATTCCTTCTAACTTTAAGTGCTGATAGAGGGCCACACTTGTGTAATAGTTGTCCACATAAAGATGGTACCCCTTCTGGAACAAGGGTGACACCAAGTCCCACACAACCTTTCCACTGCTCCCCAGGTAGTCAGGGCATCCGACCGGCTCCAATTTTGAGTCTTTTCCCTCATAGACCCTAAAACGACATGTATAGCCTGTGGCCCTTACACAGAGCTTATACAGTTTCACCCCATACCGGGCGCGCTTGCTTGGGATGTACTGTTTGATGCCAAGGCGCCCGGTAAAGCGTAAGAGGGACTAGTCTACGCAGATGTTCTGTTCAGGGATATAAGCATCTGCAAATGTTGATGACAGGTGGTCTATGAGGGGCCGAATTTTGTGGAGCTGGTCATAAGCAGGGTGGCCCTTTTCATGACAGGTTTTGTCGTCATTGAAGTGCAGGAAGCGCAGGATGGACTCAAATCGTGTCCTGGACATGGCAGCAGGGTACAAGGGAACATGATGTACTGGGTTCGTAGACCAATACGACCGCAATACATTCTGTTTCATTAGTCCCAAGTGAAGGATAAGGGCCAAAAAGATTTTAATGTCGGAAACTTGGACTGGTTTCCACCGGAAAGGCTGGGCATAGCTGCTCTCCGGGTGCTCGGTGATGAATTGTGTGGCTTTACGGTTGGTCTCAACCACAATTAAGTCCAAGAGAACCTGGGTGATGAACAGCTGCAAAAAGTCTAGGGTCGTTCCTAGCAGTATAAACAAACACTTGGGAGCACCCTCCAAGCTCAATGTAAAGTGTGTGCCAAGATCCTGGCCCCTATACCACAAGGGGCAAAAACTGCAAAACTTCCTGAAAGGATCTGCACCACACAGAAGGTTGTATTTATAAGCTCTTCAAATCTTTATTCCATAAAAATCGACAAGGCAGCGACAGCCCGCTGTTTCGGCCCAAAATGGCCTTTCTCAAGTTGCCAGAAAAGTCAAATGCATTCAAACACACATAATGACATTATTTATATAGCCCTAACCACACCCCCTTGGGGCAGCAAATGTGAATGGAAACCTAACGGACCTGATGGGAGACTGAAGCCAGCATAAAAATCACCAATCGGTTAAGGTATCACAACTCACCAATCAGGTGGACCTTCTCATCTGATCACCACCAGTTCGCCAGCCCAGCGCATATAGGACTGCGCATCATGCTCCCATCTCCGCTGTATATACCTGATTGGTGAGTTGTGATACCTTAACCGATTGGTGATTTTTATGCTGGCTTCAGTCTCCCATCAGGTCCGTTAGGTTTCCATTCACATTTGCATGTTAGAGGGTTGCCGCCCCAAGGGGGTGTGGTTAGGGCTATATAAATAATGTCATTATGTGTGTTTGAATGCATTTGACTTTTCTGGCAACTTGAGAAAGGCCATTTTGGGCCGAAACAGCGGGCTGTCGCTGCCTTGTCGATTTTTATGGAATAAAGATTTGAAGAGCTTATAAATACAACCTTCTGTGTGGTGCAGATCCTTTCAGGAAGTTTTTTAGGGTCGTTCCTAGATGAGCTGTCGCCACCTGGACTCCAGACTGGGCGGTGAAAGGGGGCACTACGGGTGCGGCGGAATCAGGGGATTGCCAATCTGGATGTGCCAGCACTTCTGGGAGTCTATGGGTACTACTGGCCCGTCTTCTTCTTGGTGGCTGCGACGGGGGTACTACTGCACTTGCCACTGTACCAGTTTCAACTTCCATGCTGGTGCTCACCACTTCACCAGGGTCTACAGAAGTACTGGTACTAAGTCCAGGAGATGCTGTGCTGCTGGTGCCTGCCTCACCAAGAAAACTATCATCAGGGCTAGCACCACCCTGCTGCCCTTGAGGCGGATCCTGCGCCACCTGCGGTCTAATGACATGGGGTCTGGTACGCCTGGCTCTAGCCGGGACCAAAGCCTCGTCATCACTTTCGGTCACACAGGTTCCACAGGTTCAAATTCGGACCCGGATGATTCGTCGGGTGAGTCTTCCCGAAAGCTCTCATCCGACTGGTCCATGTACCTGTATACCTCCTCATCGGAAATCCCCCTTCTTGCCATTGTGGATTGCTAAATTTATGGGGTTTTCCTCCGAGACTACCCAGAAAAAAAGAGCACCTACCTAGCAAAAGGGAGTATTTGAGAGGTATTGGGGTTGGTGGGAAGTGGGGTTTCAGAGGCAATCAAACAATCACGGGACAATCAAATACAATTAAAGCACAATCGAATCCAATCACAGCACAAGCAAATCTGATGCACTCGGAAGGTGGTGGTTGGAGGTGGTGGGGAGGAGGGTGGGGTTGGGTGTGGCGGGAAGTAGGGTCTCAGAGGCAATCAAGCAATCACGGGACAATCGAAGCCGATCACGGGACAATCAAATACAATTACAGCACAATCGAATACAATCGCAGCACAAGCAAATCTGATGCACTCGGAAGGTGGTGGTTGGAAGTGGTGGGGAGTAGGGTGGGGTTGGGTGTGGCGGGAAGTGGGGTCTCAGAGGCAATCAAGCAATCACGGGACAATCGAAGCCGATCACGGGACAATCAAATACAATTACAGCACAATCGAATACAATCGCAGCACAAGCAAATCTGATGCACTCGGAAGGTGGTGGTTGGAGGTGGTGGGGGGGAGGGGGGGTTAGGTGTGGCGGGAAGTGGGTCTCAGAGGCAATCAAACAATCACGGGTCAATCGATGCCGATCACGGGACAATCAAATACAATTACAGCACAATCGAATCCAATCACCGCACAATCAAATCTGATGCACTCGGAAGGTGATGGGGGTGGTGGTGGGGTGGGAGTTGTTGGGAAGTGCGGTCTCAGAGGCAATCAAACAATCACGGGACAATTGAAGCAGATCACGGGACAATCAAATACAATCGCAGCACAATCGAATACAATCGCAGCACAATCGAATACAATCACAGCACAGTCAAATACAATGCACTCGGACGGTGATTGGGGGGGGGGGTCTGAGGGCGATTTGAGGTGGTGGGGGGTTGATCAGGAGCCCGCATGGGGCAGACTGAGTCCTGATCTGATGAGAGGCAGACACAGGGGGTTACTGATCGCAGATCAGTTAGTGATTGCTGGGGAGGACAGATGTAAACAATGCGCAGGGGATGTAATCAGGAGGGGGGTATGAGGGCAATCGAGGGTCTGGGCAGGTGATCGGTTGCCCCCGCGGGGCAGTTAGGGTCTGCTCTGATGGGTGGGGGTGCTGAGGGGTGATAGACAGGTGATCAGAGGGGGATCAGGGGGTGAGGTAGCTGTATACAGATGTATACAGGGGGGTAGTCTGGGATGGGGTCTGGGGGTGATCTAAAGGTGGGGGGGGGGTCAGGGGTGACTAGGAGGCAGTTAGGGACCTAAATTAAGGGATAGCGTCAATAGTTAGTGGCAGGTGGGGGGGGGTTTATAGGGGTGCAAGGGTGCTGGCAGGGGTCTGCTGGGGTGATCAGGGGGGGGTCTGAAGCCGGCGAACGGAGACTAAACTACCGGCTATCGATCCCCGGCGGAGGATCGCGTCACGGATGACGCGATCGCTCCGCCCATGCCCCTACAAGGACCGCCGCCATTTGTCAATACGGCGGTCCTTGCGGGGTCCACTTCCCGGCCGCCAATTGTCTATACGGCGGTCGGGAAGTGGTTAATATACATCCCTGATATGGGTCTGGTGATGTCGGATAGACAGACACATCTTTAACTTCTCTAAACGTATTGTCGTTTGCAACCATTCTGTAACACTAAATGCTGAATATCCACACATTGATTTACCATACATGTTGTTGTTTCTGAAAGTCAACGTATGTATTAAGGATTGTCATTTACTATTTTTGACACTGGTATTGGCCTGATGAAGCGGGCTCAGACCCGTGAAACACGTTGCCTGTGCTAATAAAATGTATTTGTTTACAAAAAGATCTCGTTACTGAGGTAAGCCACCTCATTTTCTTAGTTTTATCTGTTTTTAATTTGTTTCATCTACACCAGGGCGCCTCTTTCCCCACATTTGTGCTTTGTAGGTTAGGGTTAGAGCTTGAACTGGACCCTCTGGTTAATTGGTAGCCAATGAAGACTTTGACAGAGAGGAGCAGCAGAGAAAGAGACGAGCAGCCAAGTTCAGTACATGGTCAGTGTTATGTTCTTGGGCACACTTTAGGGAAAAAAGACAAGCTGTCAGATGAATGTATGTTTATGCAACTTAAAATTTACATGCTGCATATAATGTAGGAGAAAGTAATATGGTTACAAAATCTGGGTGTCCTGGTAGATTGTAGACTGGTATTGGGATGCATTGACAGTTCTGTTGATTCTAGGGTTTTTAGCTCATGTGTCAAATAAATCTTGGTATTTATCATTACTTTAGCAAAATGCCAGGACATTAGCCTCAATTCTGATAGGGTTATCAAACAAATTACCTCATGAGGTCATCTAGCAATTCTGGAAGGGTTAAGTCATGTTTTACCTTATGAGGTAATATGCATTGATTTTACCGAAAATAGCTATTCTCAAGGAAATTAGGGGGCATGTTGGCACATAATTTACAGATCAGTTTACGACCTGCCTGTACCTGGATGTAAAGTAAACTCCTCTATCACTCCACCACAGCGGCTCCCCTCTGTGAATCCCTCCACTGGCTTCCTATCCAGTCCAGAATCCGATTCAAGATGCTGTCTGGCCTACAAATCTGTCCACAAAACCTGCCCAACCTACATTTCCAATCTTACCCAGAGGTACACTCCTAGCCGCTCACTCTGCTCCTCCAATTAACTTCGCCTGACTGCTCCCCGCATCACCCAATCCCATGCACGCCTCCAGGACTTCTCAAGAGCTGCTCCAACAATACAGAACTCCCTACGTCCCCCCATTAGGGTTTCCCCCTTCTTCAATATCTTCAAGAAGGCCCTCAAAACCCACTTTTTCATTCTGGCCGGAGTAGCCCAAAGGCTTACAACCTAGAGGTAGAGGTGGAACACAAAAGGTAGGGGACCAGAGTTCAGCTGCAGGTTTAGTGCACTAGTGAGTGGGGTACCTCACTATTGCTCTAAACCTGCAGCTGAACTCTGGTCCCCTACCTTTTGTGTCCCTACCTCTCCCTCTAGGTTGTAAGCCTTTGGGCTACCTGTTCACGCACCTCTATCACTGTACTGGGTGTACAGTGATAGAGGTGCGTGAACAGGTAGCCCAAAGGCTTACAACCTAGAGGCTGGGTGCCTATGGATCTGAGTGCACTCAACTTCCCTAATCTCCATGCTCCCACCCAGTGACTGACTAAGCATGAACTTGTACTCATACTGTGCTGCGCAATCTGGTTTGCATGTGTTCCTGTATGGTCTTATTGCTGTATGTCACCCCTAAATATTGTCTGTAACCTTAAAGTGAACCTACGGACTAGAAATCTACTCAGCAGAACTGAAAAGGCTTGGTGTTTCTTTAACAGTTTCACAGCATCAGAACTTTGTTTTTCTTACCAAAGCATCATTTTTAGCTGTATTTTTTTAGCTAAGCTCCACCCATCAAAGAAAAAAAGCCCGGGCTTTTTTTCCCTGATGCTGTGCGGAGCATGATGAGATTTCCTATGTTGTTGCTCACACTGCCTAGCAACTGGGAGAGGTGCTCAGGACACAGGACAGTTGGAACTGTATCTCATGCTCCCTGTCACCTCCTTTCAACCAAAAAGATGGCTGCCATCATGAAATCAAACATTTGCCTGTTATTTTTAAAACAGGGTGGGTAAGAGATTATATTACCGATCTATTTTAATTAACATAACTAATGTAACTTAATTAAAGTATGTTTGTTTAGGCTGAAGTTCCTCTTTAACTAATGTACAGCGCTGCATAATATGTTGGCACTTTATAAATACAATAAATAAAAATACATTTTGCAGTTTTTAGTGGAGTTCCTATTGCTGTTTTTAGTGTCGTTCCTATTCAGGCTGTGTAATAGAAAAGAATGGTAGAAATAAAACCCCAAATATTTACTGGATTTTTTTTATAAGGGATGCTTATAAATATACTGTACTTTTCATAGGTTGCTACATAATTAAATACACCTTCCCCCCCTCAAAAAAACAAAACAAACCATCTTCCAAAGACTATCCTAACTTATGCAAGACAATTAAAGATTACTATTATTTATTTACCGCATACTTACCGCTGAAATACCTCATTGTAATGATCCACTCAGCTGTTTGACCATTCCTTAAGTCTGAGAGCTGCAGGTCTCTAGAAAAGAGACCTGTCTTCACCTTGCAAGTTTCAGACCTGCTCTGCTGCTGAGGAATTTGCATACACTTGTCATGCAAATTGCCTACCTGCCTCCTTTGAAGGCTTGCAGTATAAATACCTTGTTCTCCCTGAGTCCTTTGCTGGTCATGATGGTTTGTTCCTGCTAACACCTGGAGTGTCAGCCTTTGCTATTGTTTGCTAAGATTATCTTAGAGTAATTCCTTGGGACTGCACTAGGCATCCCTTCTAGTGCAGTCAGGTTGTATTATCTGTTTTGTCTGTGCGATTGCACGGTCGCCAGCGGTTGGCGATTGTGAATCGTTTTGTCTTGCGATTGTCTTGTCGCCAGTGGCGGTCGACAGGAAATCGCTCTGTCTGTTTGGATCGCACTCGCCCTAGCGGTAGTGGCGGTGGTTCCTTCTGTATTCTGCCTTGGGGGTGCTAACCAGAGCAGCGGTTGCTACTGGTAGTCCCATCGCTTTGTCTTTCTGGATCGCATCCGCTCTAGTGGTAGCAGCGGTGGTTCCTTCTGTGCTCTGTCTGGGAGTGTAGGCCAGAGCTGCGGTTGCTGCTGGCTGCTCCTTCTCTCTGTCTTGTCTGGTACGAACGCTTGCTGTAGGCTCGGTGAGGTAACCGTTTAGCAAGCGCTCGCGTTCTCTATTTCGTGCTTGTGTTGGTTAGTTAGGGTGGCACGCTTATCACTGGGCGCCTAACGCGCGGTGATCGTGTTTAAACGCGTTCGCTGTTGCGAATGAGTGCGGTGTTCGCGTTTAGCTAGCGTTTGTTATTTTCCTGGACGTTCTGATCATTGTTATTGTTGTCTGAGAGAACCCAGCAATGGTGCTATGCACCTGTAGATGGGAATTCCTGCCAGCAGATGGAGCTGTGGAGAACAGAGGAACCACCCCTCTGTTCTGCCACAGATGCCAGATAGGAATTGTACGAGAGGAAGCAATGCAGGGCAAGATAGCCCTTAAAGAGAGAGAGCACAGAGACAGGATGTATGTGTGTCCACCAATCTAGTCTCCACCCAGCGACGATGAACATACAACAGTGAATACCAAGTGGGAGCGCAATCGCAAGAGATGGCGATTGCTAACAGCGACACAAGACTGAATAAGCACAGAGAAGGAATGTATGTATGTCCACCAATCTAGTCGCCACCCAGCGACGGTGAACACACAACAGCGGAAACCAAGTGAGAAAGCAATCGCAAGAGATGACGATTGCCAACAGGGAAACAAGACTGAATAAGTACAGAGATAGAATGTATGTGTGTCCACCAATCCAGTCGCCACCCTGCGACGGTGAACACACAACAACGGAACCGAAGTAGGAACGCAATCGCAAGAGTGGCGATTGCCAATAGAGACAAAAGACCAGATCAGACCGAGCACAAGTGTAGCAGGAAAGACATAACAATAACAATGATCAGAACATCCAGGAAAATAACAAACGCTAGCTGAACGCGAACACCGTACTCATTCGCAACAGCGAACGCATTTAAGCACGATCACCGCGCGTTAGGCGCCCAGTGATAAGCGTGCCACCCTAACTAACCAACACAACACAAACACGAAATAGAGAACGCGAGCGCTTGCTAAACGGTTACCTCACCGAGCCTACAGCAAGCGTTCGTACCAGACAAGACAGAGAGAAGGAGCAGCCAGCAGCAACCGCAGCTCTGGCCTACACTCCCAGACAGAGCACAGAAGGAACCACCGCTGCTAATGCTAGAGCAGATGCGATCCAGAAAGACAAAGCGATGGGACTACCAGTAGCAACCGCTGCTCTTGTTAGCACCCCCAAGGCAGAATACAGAAGGAACCACCGCCACTACCGCTAGGGCGAGTGCGATCCAAACAGACAGAACGATTTCCCGTCGACCGCCGCTGGCGACAAGACAATCGCAAGACAGAATGATTCACAATCGCCAACCGCTGGCGACCGTGCAATCGTACAGACAAAACAGATAATACAACCTGACTGCACTAGAAGGGATCTCTAGTGCAGTCCCAAGGAATTACTGTAAGATAATCTTAGCAAACAATAGCAAAGGCTGACACTCCAGGTGTTAGCAGGAACAAACCATCATGACCAGCAAAGGACTCTGGGAGAACAAGGTATTTATACTGCAAGCCTTCAAAGGAGGCAGGTAGGCAATTTGCATGACAAGTGTATGCAAATTCCTCAGCAGCAGAGCAGGTCTGAAACTTGCAAAGTGAAGACAGGTCTCTTTTTCTAGAGACCTGCAGCCCTCAGACTTAAAGCGGACCCAAACCAAACATTTTTTTAATTAAAAATATTTAGTTGCACCACTCTGACACATACAAAGATAAATAAACACTCCTTCAAGCGTATGAGCATTTCAGTGCATGCTTTTCACCCTTCTCTTTCCATAGCTAGGGTTATACTGGGGGCAGCCATTAGCAATTCCTCCATTGCCGGACACCATCTACTCCACCAGTTTGCCGGAAAAATCCCGGCAATTTGAATGGAAGGGAGGGGTTCCTCCAATAAATGTAAAATATTTTATATTTGTCATCATGCAGCTGAAAAAAGGCTGCTATTTATTTTTATAATTTAGAAAATAGATTTTATTTCTGAAATCTTGTATTTTTAATTTGGGTCCACTTTAAGGAATGGTCAAACAGCTGTCTGCCTGTGCAGACAGCTGAGCGAGTCATTGCACTCCTGTTTTACCTTACTTTATGCATTTACCTCATGTTTTACCTCATGTTCGGAAATGGAGAAAAGTATTTCAGAATTGCTTAAAAAAAGAGGAAAATATCACAAGGTATCTTACCTACAAAAAAAATATTTACCTCACATAGCTACCAGAATTGTTCTCAATGAGGCCAATTCAAAGTACAAGCTTGGCACAGGCCGAATTTTAGGTTAAGCTGACTAATGATTTAACCTCCATAGAAGTCCGTATAGTCAGTAAAGCGATGCCTGCCAGCTTCAGTGAAGAGCACCATTCAGCACATGCACACAATCTTCTAAAAGTACCTTTTAAAAAGTAGCATGTTTTCAGTATGTTTCCTTAATAATTATGACACTTAATTGTGATCGTTTTAATAAGGTTCTTGTGTATTTTTTTTAATTTTTTTTTTTATTTCCACAGGGCCTTTATTATTCGTACTTCAAATCCATTATTGAAGCTCCATCCTTCTTTTCGGGTTTGCATCTAATAATGCATGACAATATTACCGAATACCCAAGCATGATAAATACTTTGCAAAGATTTAATCTCTATCCTGAGGTAAAGTAATTCTTTGTTTATGCTGTGTAGAAGCTCATGTTTAGTGCATGCACTATGCATCCTGTACTCCAGTCACAATCTGTAAATTAGTTTATGTAAAAGATGAGCTAGTGCAGAAGTGTTCTCACCAGGCTCTTTTTTTAGCCAGGTGTTCCACCTGACTAATTTTGGTGAGTACCCGGCTGTCTTCGGCTTGCCTCCTCATCTTTCTTCAGTGCTGTAAGCAGCGTTTTACTGACCCTGCATTCTCTCGTTGCACCCCTCCCAGCTACTTTTTCATGCCACCCGAAGGGGAAAAAAATTGGGGCTGTGCAGTAAGCACATTGTGCTCAAAACCCTCTCTTGGAGAAGTTCCAAAGCGTTTCTGTCACTGTGTGCATTGTACACGTGTAAGGACTGTTGCCTGTGGGGATCAAGTCTAAATCCCTCTGGTGAAGGCTCAGGGCTGAGTACTGTACAGAAGCATCACTAACCTGTAGGACATGTTCTTTTGCTACAGAGAGGGGAAGGACTACTGTGCACTGCAAAATGACTCAGCCCCCACTTGGACAATATGATTTGGCATAAGGACCGCTGTGGACCTGCTAGATTCTTGACCTATGCAGATGTTTCTTGGCTGAGAACTCACTATTGTGTCTTTATTGCAGTACCAATTTACTGTATGTTTATCTGTAATTTTTTATTTTTTAGTTAGTGTTTAATTGAAGTTTTTGCTGTACTTTAATAATGCAATCTATTCAACGCCCATTGAATAGCATTGCTATCATTCATCACATAATCTAAAGAAAAAAAAAAGTGTAAATACACAACTCCTATATCAAAAGCATTCCAAGACGAAGCACGCAATTTGGGCCTTGGCAGCTGCTGGGTAGTTTGGGCGCCACATAGACTACAATGTTAATTGTGGCTATACAACAGGGAGAGGTGGCAGTGCTTCCTAAGACAGGCTGCATCTGAATGACTAGCAGCTTAGATGTGCAAAGCCTAATTATAGGCAGGATACACAACTTGCATTCAAAACAGATGCACCAAAATTAACATAATGGAGGATGGTGGCTTCCAAAAACGGTTTGCATGCAGTGTGTTCTGTACTAGACCCTTCCACCACGATGAGGTCATACTTCAAAGAACCCGATAATCAAGTTTAATCGCTAAGCACAATTGGGTCATGCCTGGAATTGGGTTTGGCACAAACGAGAGCTCACATGGGAAGATGTAAAACAGCAATAAATGGTTATCCAGAACAAATGAGACAGAAATAATGACAGTTTAACAGGGATGTAGTGCATGGAAAAATAAAAAAAATAGCAGCTTTAAACAGAGTATGACACAGGAGACTGGAGCACAATAGCAGCAGGTTCAACGTGATCAGGTACGCTGTAAGATACAAGTGTTCTAATCCACAGTCTAAAGGGAGCAATCGCCCACCAACGGCTACAGTCCTTTAGGGGGGGGGTGGAGGGGGCACTGTATAGAATTCACAAGGCTGACAGCAGAGAGGAAGAAAAGAGGGTTCCTATGCCTAGCGGTCCTGGTGGAGATGTCCTGAAATCTCCCAGATGGGAGCCGACTGAAGAAGCGGTGGCTTGGATGTGAGGGATAATTTACAATCCTCTGTGCTCTGGAGGTTATTCTGGTGTTCTACAGGAGGTTAAGCGGTGGGAGGGGTTTCCCGATGATTCACTCCACTGACCTGATGACCCTCTGTAGCCTGTATCTGGCACTGTTCGAGAAACCAGCATACCATACCAGAATGGATGAGCAGAGGACAGATTATACGGTGGTAGTGTACAAGCTTCACAGAAGCAAGACTATGGTAAAAAACAAGAAAAGGACGGGAAGAGAAGCTGGGAGCCCAATCTGGTGTAGTATGTTGAGTAATGGTGATGGTTCAAAATGTAATTCTATGATGTTATACTCACAAAATTGGGTTGCGAACCAAGCAACCACTTCGTGTGCATGCGGGGAAGTACCGTCCCCGCTCGGTCTTATCCAAATCTGGTCGCAGCTCCTTCAAAAGATCCACTTGCCAAAGTGGTAACCCCTAGCTTAGGGTAAAACGTCAGAACAAAATGAAGTAGGAGGCGCCCGTAGTATATTTGTATTGTGATTTTAAGTTGTAGATAGGTAGCCACACGAGTAGCGGATAGAGATAGTAAAAGATTATAGTAATAAATAAACAAATAAATAGGATAACGGATGGTCCTACCTTATGAAAGTAGTCACTCCGCTATATGGTATAAAAAGTAAAAAACTTTATTGGGCACTTTTGATTGACAACACGTTTCGCGGAAAAACAACCGCTTCCTCAGGTCGAGTACCGTGCCTTTGAAAAAAGCATATAAATACACACAGGGCACTTAGAACAAACTTACTGTTGCATTTACATATTAAAACATGATGAATAAGAGTGAGCATAAAAAAAGGAGCATAGTAAGATATTACAAATATAAGAAAACGCATGCATATATTAGTGGCCAATCGGCCAACAAAGAATAATAAATAATTAGGATAATCATCATAAAAAATATATAAATAAATAAATAAAAAATCACTATCCTAGTATCAGGCAAAATGGCTGGTATTATCGTGATACGATTGTCTGCCCTACGATATATTTATCTTTAGGCATGAGTATACATAGTGACAAAATGAACGCAGTTTGCAAATAAATATAGACATAACCATTATGTAAAATATAGAGACTGGCTGGGAGGGACAGGGGGAGAGGTGTATGTAAAGTAGTATATTAAGGCTGAAGGGGTGCTAGTATAGCAGGGGATGGGATGGATCTGGGTAGTATATGAGGAGCCTGTATGTAGCCTAGCAGGCATAGAAGTCTATGGGCAGAGGCCAGGGAAGTAGAGCAAGGGAGGTTATTTTAGGAGCATAAATAGTTGCACGAGGTACTATATTAGGAGCACAAATTGTTTTTGGGAGACTGCTGAAATATAGAGGGAATGGGGTATGCGTAATGGGACTCTAAAAGTATAAATATAAAGAATATATGTGTAAAAGGATAAGGATAAAAAGTTCACTACACGCCATGATAATGAGTAAGGAAGGAGGCTTACCTCGTAACAATTGTAAGTTATCCTAGGCACCTGTGAAACGGGCGCTTGTGACGGAGGTAGTTTAAATAACCCTCTGAACATTCCTGACGGTTGTGAGGAAACTCGAGTGGGTCCATACAGAGCGCGAGACGTCACCGCGCTAGCCGTAGTGTGTGACGTCACTGGGGGGTCGGGTCGCGTGATGGGGGATGCCAGAACTAGGCACTAGGGCGGCGCTGCGTGATGCGCATGACGTCAACGCATCAAAAGCGGCGCGTGACGTCGTGGAGATAGTATAACCGCTTGATGGGGATTGGGACATGCCCAGGAGAGGAGAAAAAGAGGCGTCATCATGGTTAGCTGGCTGGTGACGTAGTCTGACCTGCTGGTGGACGGCAGGGAGCCGGAAGTATAATGTTACTGGGTGTGCGAGGGGACTAACTACGCACATCTTCCATTTTATTGAAGCCTCTTTAGGGAATTAATAAATTTGAATGAGATACAGTAATAATGCAATACCAATTGGAGACACAAATATAAGAAGGAGTTGGATATACACAAACATATATGCACACAAGTACAACAGGTTCTCAATATAAACAGTAGCCTATGTACACTTAATGAAGGTATATTGTATGCGGAGTGGGTAATGAAGTGCTGCTGCTCTTATGGGGTAAGGAGTTTGTTAGTGTCACGGTTTTAACTGTTAGGGGGGGGGGGAGGGGGAAGGAATAGATGGAAGAGGGAAAGGAAAATGGGGGAGGGGGGAGAAGAAAGATGGAAACCTAGAGAGGGAAAAGGGGGGGGGAGAACGGGGAAGGATATTGGCCCCAGATAGGTATATGGGAGCGTTCCTACTGATAGGGGAAGATAGGCTGGGGATGAGGGGTATAAGGCAAGGGTCCTATGTCCTGTCCCATATTGTGGGACAGGTGAAGGAAGAGCAATGGATACTTGTACATAGGGAGTGTAAAATCTAGACCAGGGTTCCTGGGACTAAAAAGTTGTTAATATCGAGATAACCTGAAGTATATGTAATCTCTATATAGCAGGGTAGATAAAACACGGGGAGGGTAAATGTGTGCAGGCATAGCCTATGAGGATTAAGGAACAGAAAGGGTGAAGGTGGATGAGATCTCCTCAGAGGTTGTGTTCTAGACAAATATTAAGCCCTTCTAGTTGTAAGGTTCCCAATCTGAAGATCCAGTACATCTCTCTGCTTCTTAGGTTTCCGGTTCTATTGTGGGCGGTTTCTGGGATCTGTTCGATTGGACAGATAGTAGTTCCTTCATGGTTACAGTTGTGTGTTCGTTTGAAATGTCTGGACAAACCGTGTTTCAGGTATCCGTTTGCAATATTTCTTCTATGTTGGCCCCATCTAGTGTGGAGCTGTTGAGTGGTGCGGCCTATATACTTTAATCCGCAAGGGCATGTAATTAAGTAAATTATAAAGTTGCTGGCACAGTTCATATTTTGGTTGATTGAATGTGTCACTCCGGTGACTCTTGAGCTGAAGCTTGTAGTGTACTGATTGATTCTTTCACAGCATAGACATCTTGGCTGTTGGCACTGAGTGACATGGCCCTGCATTTGCCCTACTGTTTCTGTTTGTTCTACTGTATCTTCATTGTTTTTTACACCCCAGACTCCGAGACACTCTAAACAGACCCGCCCCACTGACGATCTCCTCACCCCTAAGACCATTAAAGAGGTTGGCCCCATGCTCAGAAAGCGAGGACGTAGAGGCGGCAAAAAGAAGAAATCGAAAAGTGTCACTATAGAACCGAGTCTACCATCCGAGGAACCACAACTCAAGTCTATTTTCAACTTATCAACCCACAACCTAACAGCAGTAGACGAACAAGTACTTAACCACCCTGGCGTTCTATTAAGATCGCCAGGGCAACTGCATGAGGGTTTTTTTTAAATAAAAAAAAAAATATTTCATGCAGCCAACTGAAAGTTGGCTGCATGAAAGCCCACTAGATGGCGCTCCGGAGGCGTTCTTCTGATCGCCTCCGGCGCCCAGAATAAACAAGGAAGGCCGCAATGAGCGGCCTTCCTTGTTTTGCTTAGATCGTCGCCATAGCGACGAGCGGAGTGACGTCATGGACGTCAGCCGACGTCCTGACGTCTGCCGCCTCCGATCCAGCCCTTAGCGCTGGCCGGAACTATTTGTTCCGGCTGCGCAGGGCTCAGGCGGCTGGGGGGACCCTCTTTCGCCGCTGCTCGCGGCGGATCGCCGCAGAGCGGCGGCGATCGGGCAGCACACGCGGCTGGCAAAGTGCCGGCTGCGTGTGCTGCTCTTTATTTCATGTAAATCGGCCCAGCAGGGCCTGAGCGGCACCCTCTGGCGGTAATGGACGAGCTGAGCTCGTCCATACCGCTAAGGTGGTTAAGAGAGGATTGTCTTTCTGCCCAACAAAGAAGGCCAATCTATATGAACTCTTTGTCGACCTCAATGCTTTTATTAGAAAACTAACACTTAAAAGGTATTACGCTACTAAACAACTGCAGGCACAAAAAAATACCCGAGACCAACAGCTTTCGCCAATAATACCCAACTCTGAAGAACTAACTGCAAGCGTCTACATCGACCAAGAAGAGCTGGCCTTAGAGAAGTATATTTATACGAATTTAAAGATAAAGTCCAGGTTCTACCCGACTACCCATAAAGGACCATATGTGCAGGCGTTCTACAAACAGGTCATGGAGGACCTGAACAATATGGATACAAAAATTGATAAAAGAAACCTTACGAAAAAAGAATTAGCTGTGAAAAATCTTGAATCTAATCGGGATCTGATAATAAGAGCAGCAGACAGAGGGGGAATTGTTCTGATGAACAAAACTGACTACCTTGGAGAAGCAAAAAGAATACTAGAGGATGAAGATTACTACAGAGTACTATATACTGACCCGACCAAGGATTATATGAAGTAGCTAACAAATCTTACTAAATGGGCTTATGAAGAAAATATCATCAGTAAACAAGAAAAGGATTTTATTCTAATCCCCGACCCGGCCACAGCTTACTTCTACCACCTACCTAAAATTCATAAATCCATAATAAATCCACCTGGGCGACCAATTATAGCTGGAATGGAATCACTCACTTCTCATTTATCGGAACTTATTGACCAACACCTTCAACCTCATGTAAAAAGACTCCCATCATACCTAAAGGACTCCACTCATCTCCTTTCTGAACTGACCAATATCCAGTGGCAAGAGAGCTTTAAGTGGCTAACCCTGGACGTCTCGGCCTTGTATTCTAATATACATCACAAAATGGGACTAGGAGCAGCTTGGCACTATCTATTACAAGATCAAGTAATGCCACTCAAACAAAAATATTTTTTGATTCATGCCATTTCATTCACATTAACCCATAACTATTTCAGATTCCTAGACACTATCTATTTACAAACAAGAGGAACCGCGATGGGGACGAATTATGCTCCAAGTTACGCTAACCTTACCATGGGACTGTTTGAGGAACTTGTACTAGGCCCAGGAAACCCCTTTACAACCAATATCGTCATGTATAAGAGATACATTGACGATTTGATCTTAATATGGGACGGAGATGAAGACTCTATAACAAGATTCTGTGGATATATGAATAACAACGATTGGGGCCTCATGTTCACATCAAACCACAGCAGTAGTCAGATTGAATATTTAGACCTAACCCTCTACCATGAAGGAACAACAATTAAATCAAGAAACTTCTTCAAAACAGTTGATGCCAACTCCTATATTCACTACAAGAGTTGCCACCATAAACCGTGGAAGAAAAACATCCCCTACGGCCAGTTCCTTAGGATCCGGAAGAACTGCAGCGACACCAAAACTTTCGATCAACAAACGAAAATACTTACCAACAAATTTGCGGCTAGACAATACCCCAGTAATCTAGTAAAGGAAGCGAGGAAAAAAGCTAGACATACTGATAGAAGTACCCTGATTAATAGAAGAGACTGTGATAATAAATACAATAATAAAGAAGGAAACAACGTGACAAGTTTTATTACCGGGTTCTCCAGCAAACACAAGGAAATCAAAGAAGTTCTTACAAAATCATGGCCACTGCTACAAATGGACCCCATACTTAGAACAGATATAACAGAGAAACCGAGGGTAGTTTTTCGCAGAGCAAAAACCTTGAAAAATATATTGGCCCCCAGCCGCATAAAAAACAATGAAGATACAGTAGAACGAACAGAAACAGTAGGGCAAATGCAGGGCCATGTAACTCAGTGCCAACAGCCAAGATGTCTATGCTGTGAAAGAATCAATCAATACACTACAAGCTTCAGCTTAAGAGTCACCGGAGTGACACATTCAATCAACCAAAATATTAACTGTGCCAGCAACTTTATAATTTACTTAATTACATGCCCTTGCGGATTACAGTATATAGGCCGCACCACTCAACAGCTCCGCACTAGATGGGGCCAACATAGAAGTAATATTTTAAACAGATACCTGAAACACGGTTTGTCCAGACATTTCAAACGAACACACAACTGTAACCATGAAGGAACTACTATCTGTCCAATCGAACAGATCCCAGAAACCGCCCACAATAGAACCGGAAAACTAAGAAGCAGAGAGATGTACTGGATCTTCAGATTGGGAACCTTACAACCAGAAGGGCTTAATATCTGTCTAGAACACAACCTCTGAGGAGATCTTATCCACCTTCGCCCTTTCTGTTCCTCCATCCCCATAGGCTATGCCTGCACACATTTACCCTCCCCGTGTGTTATCTACCCTGCTATATAGAGATTACATATACTTCAGGTTATCTCGATATTAACAACTTTTTAGTCCCAGGAACCCTGGTCTAGATTTTACACTCCCTATGTACAAGTATCCACTGCTCTCCCTTCACCTGTTCCACAATATGGGACAGGACATAGGACACTTTCCTTATACCCCTCATCCCCAGCCTACCTTCCCCTATCAGTAGGAACGCTCCCATATACCTGCTCCCATATACCTATCTGGGGCCAATATCCTTCCCCGTTCTTCCCCCCCCCCCTTTTCCCTCTCTAGGTTTCCATCTTTCTTCTCCCCCCCCCCCCTCCCCCCCCATTTTCCTTTCCCTCTTCCATCTATTCCTTCCCCCCCCTCCCCCCCCTCTAACGGTTAAAACCGTGACACTAACAAACTCCTTACCCCATAAGAGCAGCAGCACTTCATTACCCACTCCGCATACAATATACCTTCATTAAGTATACATAGGCTACTGTTTATATTGAGAACCTGTTGTACTTGTGTGTATATATGTATGTGTATATCCAACTCCTTCTTATATTTGTGTCTCCAATTGGTATTGCATTATTACTGTATCTCATTCAAATTTATTAATTTCCTAAAGAGGCTTCAATAAAATGGAAGTTGTGCGTAGTTAGTCCCCTCGCACACCCATTAACATTATACTTCCGGCTCCCTGCCGTCCACCAGCAGGTCAGACTACGTCACCAGCCAGCTAACCATGGTGACGCCTCTTTTTCTCCTCTCCTGGGCATGTCCCAATCCCCATCAAGCGGTTATACTATCTCCACGACGTCACGCGCCGCTTTTGACGCGTTGACGTCATGCGCATCACGCAGCGCCGCCCTAGTGCCTAGTTTGGCATCCCCCATCACGCGACCCGACCCCCCAGTGACGTCACACACTACGGCTAGCGCGGTGACGTCTCGCGCTCTGTATGGACCCACCCGAGTTTCCTCCCACCGTCAGGAATGTTCAGAGGGTTATTTAAACTACCTCCGTCACAAGCGCCCGTTTCACAGGCACCTAGGATAACCTACAATTGTTACGAGGTAAGCCTCCTTCCTTACTCATTATCATGGCGTGTAGTGAACTTTTTATCCTTATCCTTTTACACATATATTCTTTATATTTATACTTAGAGTCCCATTACGCATACCCCATTCCCTCTATATTTCAGCAGTCTCCCAAAAACTATTTGTGCTCCTAATATAGCACCCCGTGCAACTATTTATGCTCCTAAAATAACCTCCCTTGCTCTACTTCCCTGGCCTCTGCCCATAGCAGACTTCTATGCCTGCTAGGCTACATACAGGCTCCTCATATACTACCCAGATCCATCCCATCCCCTGCTATACTAGCACCCCTTCAGCCTTAATATACTACTTTACATACACCGCTCTCCCTGTCCCTCCCAGCCAGTTTCTATATTTTACATATTGGTTATGTCTATATTTATTTGCAAACTGCGTTCATTTTGTCACTATGTATACTCATGCCTCATTATAAATATATCGTAGGGCAGACAATCGTATCACGATAATACCAGCCATTTTGCCTGATACTGGGATAGTGATTTTTTATTTATTTATTTATATATATTTTATGATGATTATCCTAATTATTTATTATTCTTTGTTGGCCGATTGGCCACTAATATATGCATGCGTTTTCTTATATTTGTAATATCTTACTATGCTCCTTTTTTATGCTCACTCTTATTCATCATGTTTTAATATGTAAATGCAACAGTAAGTTTGTTCTAAGTGCCCTGTGTGTATTTATATGCTTTTTTCAAAGGCACGGTACTCGACCTGAGGAAGCGGTTGTTTTTCCGCGAAACGCGTTGTCAATCAAAAGTGCCCAATAAAGTTTTTTACTTTTTATACCATATAGCGGAGTGACTACTTTCATAAGGTAGGACCATCCGTTATCCTATTTATTTGTTTATTTATTACTATATTCTTTTACTATCTCTATCCGCTACTCGTGTGGCTACCTATCTACAACTTAAAATCACAATACAAATATACTACGGGCGCCTCCTACTTCATTTTGTTCTGAAGCTTCACATAAGCTCCTGAGCCATACCAAACTTCCTCTGTTGGCAAAGGAAGAATAGTCTTTGCTGGGCCTTCCTCTGGGTAGTAGCAGTGTTTGTCTTCCAGCTCAGGCTATTGATGTGTGTTCCTTTCCTTGTATTGAAGGGCATCCACGGCTATAATTATTAGGTAAGTCCTGGAAGAGTTGATCCAGGGATTTATTTATTATTTTTCTTTTAATTATCATGATTTTATTTACATTTTTTTCTGGTTAGACTTGATGATTGATTGTATTTTTTCAACCAAATGAACTATGTAACTATCAAAGTTAAAGAAAATCTGTAATGAAAAAACATCCCCTGGGGGTACCCACCTCGGGTGGGGAAAGCCTCCGGATCGTATTGAGTCTTCCCCCCGTCCTTCTCGGTCGTGGCGAAAATCCTCCCGGAGCGGCGGCGATGTAAATATTTACCTCCGTGGCTCTAGTGCAGGCGCAGTATCCACTCTTCCCACGGAGATAGGTGGAAATAGCCGATCTCCGTCGGGCCGCTCTACTGCGCAGGTGCAAGTCACCTGCGCATTAGAGTGGACCCGATGGAGATCGGCTATTTCCGTCTATCTCCGTCAGAAGAGCCGAAACAGCACCCCCACTGGAGCCTGGAAAGGTAAATATTGAACAGGCTGTCGGGCCGGCTTTGAAGGGCTGTAGCGAGACCCCCGTGGGACAGAGGACAGGGGAAGCCTCATTAGGATCCTGAGGCTTCCCCCTCCCGAGGGGAGTACCCCCCCAGGGGACATTTTCATTGTTACAGTGTCTCTTTAATTAAAATGCTAAATGCCACACTAGCAAATTGCAATTAGCCTTACTAGCAAATGGCAATACAAAGACTTTTTTCATCTTTTCATTTTTTATGTTTAGAAAATATAACATTTACAGAGAACAATTTTACCTGTAGGCATTACTATGGAGTTCTGTGCCCAGCATCCAGCATACAGAAACCGTCCTCACTGGCTGTAATCCTGTGACAGAAATGTCTTCAGAATAATGGACAGCAGAAATATAGCATCAAATAGTGTGTAAATAACTCATCAGCTGTTCCTGTCTCTGTCTGCTCCACACAGTGTAAAGTAAACAGTGTACAACCAGGAAGAGCTCCTTCTGAATGGTGGGTGTGTAAAAGATATTAGAAATGGAGAAATTCTCTCCCAGTTTGTAGGCCTCGGGTCTACCTGGAAACAGTATGCATGCATGAAGGAGAGACTATCACACCAGGAAGCAGACTGTATGATGCTCTGACTCCTGTTCGGGAAGAGCTTTTATTAAGCTTATGACGTAGTTTAACCACTTTACCACCACGTGTACGTGTATCTACGCCCCTTTGAACACCCTTCGACCACCAGGGGCGTAGATACACGTACCCCGCACCGCTTACCACGCTCCCGCGCTTGTGCACACCGCCGCCCGCTCGCCCAGAGATCAATGAACGGGAAAAACCATTCCCGTTCGTTGATCTAAGCCCCCAACAATGATCGTCTGCTTCTATGAGAAGCAGCGCGATCATTGTGAAAAAAAAAGTTTCCTAGCCTCCCTGAACTTCCTGCAAGCGTACTTCCTACGCTTGCAGGACGCATTTACATGACTGTGGCCATCTTGTGGCCAAATAGTAAAACTACAGTCATAAGCATTTTTCATATACAAATACATTATTTTTCATCAACTCCCACACTCCCCAATTGTTACCATTTTTTGTTTTTGTAAGAAAAAAAAAATTACAAAAAAAAACAAACAAAAAAAAACCCATAAATAGTTACCTTAGGGACTGAACTCTCAAAATATTTATATCAAGCGGGTATAACACTGTTACTTTATAAACTATGGGCTTGTAATTAGGGATGGACGCAAAACTGAAAAATTGCACCTTTATTTCCAAATAAAATATTGGCGCCAAACATTGTGAAAGGGACATAATTTAAACGGTGTAATAACCGGGACAAATGGGCACTTTTCATGGATTTTAATTACAGTAGCATGCATTATTTAAAAACTAATGGCTGAAAACTGAAAAAAAAATTCCTACATTTTTTCCTATTTTCCCATTAAAACACATTTAGAATAAAATAATTCTTGGCATAATGTCCCACCTAAAGAAAGCCTAATTGATGGTGAAAAAAACAAGATCTAGTTCATTTCTTTTTTTAAAGATTCTTTTATTTAGAATTGTTTTTCAAAATATAAACAGAGAATAAACAGTCAAATACAAAGAGTAATATCAAAGCACGAAAATGTCATAGCATGCATGGTAACACTGGGATACCCAATAGCAGTTAACATTTAACGGTGAGAATAGGTACAATAACATCCTTATGAGAAAAATAGCATGGTCCAGCCGCTGGCCTGCGCGGCTATGAGCGATCTTGTTAAGTACCTAAGATAAAATATAGGCAACGATAGGTTATAGCATGTATCTAAACTCTGGTGGGAACATCCATTATCCTCCGAGCTGTAAGAGGCAGGTAGCCCTGAGCCCAATGGGAACACACATCAGGAGCTACCTGGGAGCTTCATCATAGAGGAAGGGAGTGGACATAACCCCTATTATATAACCAGAACTTGGTGTTGCCAAGCTAAGCTTAGGTGTGAGATGTTGATATAGAAAGGACAGATAGTCCCTATGGAGGGTAGGTATCTAGGTATCCCCTTAGGCTTTTAGGATATAAGAGGTATCCATGACCGTAAGAAAGTATCTAAGAAGTAGGAAGAGAGAAATAACAAGATAGGGAAAGAAGGAATAGAAGTTAGAGAGCATGTCAGGAGATCCCCCCAAGAACCAGCCCACTCCCCCCGAACGCCAATGGGGTAGGAATATGAGTACCGGATGGGAACTACCACGAAAGAGGGTAGATTGGTTTCCTGTGTTCCCAGTTTGCAGGCAAGTAAGGTCTCCCCGCATGTTTTATGTAGCGCCCTGGGAATGCACAAGGGAACGATAGTGTTCAGACTCTTTGAACTCAAACCAGCCAAACCAAGTCTTCCAAAATTGTTCGTGTTTGTCGTGTATGGTTGCCGTGAGTTCTTCCATATATCTAGTTTGGTCCACTTCTCGTATCCACTCTATAATTGTAGGTGGATCCGGGGACTTCCACTTTTTGGCTATCAGTGCCCGGGCAGAATTCACTAGGTGTCGCGTGAGTGTTTTCTTGTATCTGCGGATTGACCAGTGATTGTGATGAAGCAGGAAGAAGGCTGGTGAGTCAGGTGGGTGAAAGTCTGTTATTTCCTGCATCATATCCCTTATGCCCTCCCAGAACCGAGTAATCTTACTGCAGGACCAGAAAATGTGCAATAATGATCCAATATCTTGCCCACATCTCCAACATAAAGGGGATGACCCCGGGAACATTCGATGTAGTCTAGTGGGTGTGAGGTACCACCTTGTAAGGATTTTATACCCTGATTCTTGAGTCTTGGATGAGATTGAGGATTTGTGGGAAAAGATAAGAATTTTCCCCCATTGTTTATCTGAGAATGTCAGACCCAGATCAAGTTCCCATTGCTCTTTGTATGTTGCTGTAGGTAAATCCTGATCATTTAGGAGAGAGTACATGAAAGAAATCATGCCTCGCATTGGGCCCTCCCCTTGACACGTTTGCTCAAATGGCGTCATAGGCCTGCTTAAGGCGGCTTTGGGGCCTTGGGACTGGATGTAATGTCTAAACTGCAGCCAGGACCAGTGGTCCAGTGTTGGAGAGTTAAGAGCCTGTCTTAAGTTTTGTAGAGTGATCCAGTCACCATCTTTTAATAAGCTTTGGGCGCGTAGATTGGGGCAATTACGCCATAGAGGGTAACTTTTAGGGGACAGGCCAGGGGGAAAACAAGGGTTGTCCAGGACAGGGAGCAGAGGAGAGGGCCAAGGCGATATGAGAGAACCCTGTCTAAATTTTGCAAGGGTCCTAAGTGTTTGAGAAATTAGAGATGCTGCCGGGTCTGACACCTTAAGCAGTGGGGCTGACCATGGGGAGAGCGCCAGATGTCCCTTCATTATTTCCTCCTCCATGCCCACCCATCGTTTGAGATGTGAGTGCCTGTGCCAATCTATAATTCTAATGAGAGTGGCAGCTGCATGATAGAGACGGGGATTTGGAACCGCCATGCCACCTAACTCTTTGGGAGCTGTTTGAAGGGAATATTTAATTCTTGGTTTCCGGCCACTCCAAATAAACCATGAGAAAGTTTGTGTAATTGCTTTGAAGTAATGGGAGGGAATGGCAATTGGTAAGGTTTGAAATAGATATAGTAGTCGGGGCATGATGGTCATTTTAATAATATTAGATCTCCCAAACCACGAAAAGTGCGGTTTATCCCATTGGCGTAGGTCTTGTTTAATACGTTCATGGGTAGGTATAAAGTTGGCTGTGAAAAGGTCTTTTGGGTTTGGGGTGATCTGCACTCCTAGATATTTCAGTGCCGTTTTGGGCCACTTAAAAGGGAAATTGGACTGGAGCGTAGCTTGTAAGTCTCTCGGGAGGAGAACTCCGAGTGCCTCGCTTTTGTCATAGTTAATGGACATATTGGATAAAGCGCCGTATCTTTTAAATTCTATTAAAAGGTTGGGAAGAGAGACATGTGGGTTGGTGAGATAGAATAACATGTCGTCTGCGTATGCAGCTACTTTATGTGGTGAGGATGATAAGGAAATACCGGTAACATCTGGATTGTTACGGATTGTGCACAGGAAGGGCTCCAGGGAGAGGGCAAAGATTAGGGGGGAGAGTGGGCACCCCTGTCTGGTCCCGTTCCGGATAGAGAACGTTTCGGACAGCACGCCATTGGCTCTTACTTTAGCATGTGGACCCGAATACAGTGCAAGTATCCTTTTTCGCATTTTGTCTCCCATACCCACATGTCTGAGGGTTTGGTCAATGAAGTCCCAGTCCACCCTATCAAATGCTTTTTCAGCGTCTGTGGATAATAGTAGGGTAGGAGTGGACCGGGACCTCACCCAGTGAAGGATATTTAACGTTCGAATTGTGTTGTCCCTTCCCGGTATGAAGCCCACCTGGTCAGGATGTACCAATTCTGGTAGGAATGGGGCCAGTCGATTAGCTATCATTTTTGCATAGAGCTTGAGGTCAACATTGAGGAGAGATATTGGTCTGTAGCTTTGGCATTGGGAAGGGTCTTTTCCTGGTTTAGGTAGGACTGATATGTGAGATTCCAACATCTGGGCTGGAAACCGACCCTGGTCAGGGGGCAGCTCGGAGATGGCATTAAATGCTTTCAACATGAAAGGCATTAGAACACATTGAAATTTTTTATAATATTCAGGGGAGTATCCATCCGGGCCAGGGGCTTTACCTGATGGGATATGTGACATAGCAGTGCTCAGCTCATCTTCCGTAAAGGGGTCTTCAAGGTCTTTAGATTGGGGATGTGTTAGGGTGGGCATACCTGAGTTCCGGATGTATTCGGCCGTTTCCGATCTACTGTTTGTACGTATGGGTCTACCCGTAGGGGGAGGGAGGTTATACAGACTGGAGTAATATTCTCGGAAGGCCCTAGATATATCCTCATACTTATGTAGCATTTTAGAGTGTTTGTTTTTGATTCCCGCAATATAGTTAGAAGTTTGTTGTGTTTTGAGGGCCCTAGCCAAAATAGAACTACACTTATTCCCGAACTCGTAAAACGTGCGTCGGCATCTTTCTGCTGCATATTTGGCTTTGTGAAATAGGAGGTTTTTGAGGATCTCCCTTTGTTTGGAGAGGTCCGATAGGGTTGCAGAGGTCAGATTTTGTTTATGTTGTAGTTCAAGATTTTTAATGGAGGATAGAGTGTCTTGTATCTCTTTCTCCCTTGCCCGTTTCCTCCTTGCTCCTTCTCTAATCAGCAGGCCTCGTGCAAAGCATTTATGAGTTTCCCATAATATGAGTGGCGATGTATCTTCCCTGTTGTTTATTTGGAAAAATTCTTCCAATTCACTTTTAAATTTTTGAAAAAATGCTTTGTCTTGGAGTAAAGCGTTGTTGAGGCGCCATGTGCTGGGGCCTTTTCTGCAGTTTCCTAAGGCGAGATCCACCGACACCGGTGCATGGTCTGATAGGGAGATGTTGCCAATTTCGGGTGAGGCAGAGACAGATAACAGATTGTGGGAAATAAATATATAGTCAATTCTAGAGTAGGAGTTATGGGGGAATGAGAAGAATGTATAATCTTTTTGGGAAGGGTTGTGTAGTCGCCAAACATCTATTAGTTGCATATCATGGAGAAGCGTTTTGCACTTATGTAGAAGCCGTCGAGAGATCGGAGACTTTTGAGAAGAGGAGTCCAGGGTAGGGTCAAGAGTTAGGTTAAGATCGCCCCCTATGACAATACTACCTTCCGCGAATGTGGATAATTTGGATAAAAAAGTCTGAAGGAAAGTGACCTGTAGGGAGTTGGGGGCGTAGTAGGAGCCAATTGTAATCTTTTGATTAAACACCGACCCTTTGATTAGGTTAAATCGACCCTTGGGGTCATTGTATTCTGCGGAGAGGAAAAAGGGGGTGTCTTTAGATATCAAGATGGCTGTCCCTTTTGTTTTAGTATCCTGCGGAGTGCTGTAATATGCATGTTTGTAATATTTGTTTAGCAATTTAGGTGGTTTGGGGCCTTTAAAATGAGTTTCTTGTAAACAGATGAAATTGGCTTTCTCTTTATGGCATAGGCTGAGGATAGAGGATCTCTTTTCGGGTACATTTAGCCCCTTGGCGTTCAGGGATAGCAGTTTAAGTGACTGCTGGAATGTGAACCAGTCCAGGACGGACCCCCTGACATATGGGAAGGGTAGAGGCTGGGGTAAGAGAAAGGGTAGTTAGAGGGAAGAGAGAAAGAATCAGAAATGAAAGTAGAGCAATGCGTGTAAGAAACCACGCCAAAGGCAAAGGTAATGTACAGACAGTACACAAATTACCTGTGGCCCACATAGTGGGCTATCTGTTGGGGTGTATTAACACTTCTTTACAGGAAATACCAAGCTTCCTGTATATGTGGCGATTGCCGTGGGGTAAGAGAGACCACACCCATGAAGGATGCGTGCCACCGAACCCCCGAATCACCCGTGCACCCTTTACTATAATTGAGTCTATCAGTAACAATTATAAACGTCAACCCTCTTATTCTCCCTTAGTAAGGAAGTAGTGGAGTACTGGGATATCTCCACATGAAAGTGCAAGAGATTTGTTCTCCCCTCCCTCCCCAAGGTCCAGCATTCCTCGTTGATCCATCTCCCTCAGCCCTGAGTTGGCACCTTATATCTTCCGAGTGCCCCTTGTACGTTCGTGATATATTGGATAAACTGCATTAGAAATATGAGATAATCAGCTACTCCCCCTTGCATCAAAGTTCTAGGGGTATTGCTAGTTTATCTATCCGAGACAGATGAGCCCCCTGAGGGATTCTGATGCCTGGCATCCCCCCTCCCCATCCCCCCATGCTAGGTACCCTGCTCCACGCCCCCCAGGCCGGTCAAAGCATCCCCCTCCCGGGAGGGGGACGCGGAAGTCCGTCATTGCATCCAAGGGGGGACCGGGAGGGCGGCAGCCGCACCCCGCCCCAGACCCGCCGGGGAGACAAGCAATAGATCCCCTGTAACAAGTGTATGCATGCCAAGTAGAGGCCCGGCACATGTCGCCCCCAGGCCCCATGTCCCCGAACCCCAGGGGGATGCTCTACCGCTGGAGTCACATCATAGGTAGCAGGAGAAGGGGGGGCCCAGCGACGGCCCGAGAGCACACGGCCACCACACCGCCGCCGCCACAGGAGATCCTAGATCCCGAGATAGGTTAATCCTCAAGAGGTAGTGAGTTCACGAGGTGATTTGAGGAAGTGGCGTGCAGCGGCCGGCAGCCCCGCGCCCCCCAGCCCCCGCCGGGCCCCCCGCAAGAACATGGGCCTCGCATTGTTAACCCAAAATGTGTGGGCAACATAGTTGTCATAGGGCAGGAAGGGTGGATCCCATCACTAACCGTCTATCATGTTCAGCATAACAGTTATATAGCATCAATCATTTTACCCTTCTAATCATATTATAAGCACAATATACATAACCTCATATAACTCATTTATATTAGAACTCAAGCACTCAGAAGACTGAAGATGTAAGGATCCAAAATGAGTGTAAAATGGCATTACAAGTCCAAAGGCCCGGGGGATCTGCAGGGGGTCGAAAACTAAGTCCAGCAGGGTCACCCGAGGGGGCCAGAACACGGCTCCAAAGGAGGTCGGGAAGTTCCTTGGTGAAAATAGCTGGTTTCTGGGTGAGGGGAGTAGTATGCAGCAAGTAAATGCCTTAATGTGTAAACCACATTCATGTGCATAACTGCTACGGGGGGAAACACACGAAAGCCAGGTGTAGCTGGGGGTAGAAAAATCACATAATATGATCAAATGTCAGATTGCGAGGTTAGCTGGAAGCCGGGTAATGTGAGGAGGGAAGAGTGTCAACAAAGCAGGGGACAGTCGTACTCACTCAGCCTTAACGGCGTGGCCCGCGTTTCTTCTGCGGGCGTGTAACCTCCAGTGAGTCCGGATCCCATTCGGGGAGTTCCACCGTGTCCATAGAGAAGGCTTTAAATAGATCAGGTAACTCGCCGGGGTGGCGCAGGCTGAAGGATTTGGATCCGTGCTTCATGACTAGCTGGAAAGGAAATCCCCAGAAGTATGTTGCTCCCATGTTTTGTAGAGCTTGAATCAAAGGCTTCAGGGCCCTGCGCTGTATCAGGGTGGATGGCGCCAAGTCTTGAAAAAAAAGTTTCCTAGCCTCCCTGAACTTCCTGCAAGCGTACTTCCTACGCTTGCAGGACGCATTTACATGACTGTGGCCATCTTGTGGCCAAATAGTAAAACTACAGTCATAAGCATTTTTCATATACAAATACATTATTTTTCATCAACTCCCACACTCCCCAATTGTTACCATTTTTTTTTTTTGTAAGAAAAAAAAAATTACAAAAAAAAAACAAACAAAAAAAAACCCATAAATAGTTACCTTAGGGACTGAACTCTCAAAATATTTATATCAAGCGGGTATAACACTGTTACTTTATAAACTATGGGCTTGTAATTAGGGATGGACGCAAAACTGAAAAATTGCACCTTTATTTCCAAATAAAATATTGGCGCCAAACATTGTGAAAGGGACATAATTTAAACGGTGTAATAACCGGGACAAATGGGCACTTTTCATGGATTTTAATTACAGTAGCATGCATTATTTAAAAACTAATGGCTGAAAACTGAAAAAAAAATTCCTAAATTTTTTCCTATTTTCCCATTACAACACATTTAGAATAAAATAATTCTTGGCATAATGTCCCACCTAAAGAAAGCCTAATTGATGGTGAAAAAAACAAGATCTAGTTCATTTCATTGCGATAAGTAATGATAAAGTTATAGACGAATGAATGGAAGGAGCGCTGATACGTGAAAATTGCTCTGGTGCCCCCTCAGTTGTGAAGTGGTTAATCACATGTTGATACAATGTATAAAAAATGGGTTGTATTATAAATGACATATTCCACATAAAAGGATAATTGCTGAATATGCTAGATCGGTGTTTCTCAACATTTTATTGGTATGTACCCCTTTTAAAACTCTGTACTCACTAAGTACCCCCTAGCAAAGTAACCATTATCACCAGTACCCCTTGACAAATATATATTTAATCGTAATACATGATAATTGGTTCTAAACAATGTATAAGCATTTACTATTGCCTTTAACTAGCTAAATCATGAATTTAGTGTTTAAATAGGATTTATCATTTTCTAAATTTGTTATTCTTGGTTAAGTATATCAAGCCCGAGTACCCCCTGCAACCATCAGAAGTACCCCCTGGGGTACGCGTACCACATGTTGGGAACCTAGGTGCTAGATTAATGTTAGAATGTCCATAGGTTAGTGAAATCTGCTGGTATAAGCATTCTTCTGGTTGAGTAATGTCTCGTATGCTGTCTTCTATGGCTGAACAATTTTCGGTTTTAAACCAAAATTCGTGATCAGGCCCAAGACGATCTTCAGATCGTCAAAGTAGCGGTTTTGCGGTGGTTTTCTGTCACTGGTACCTACACTGCTCACGGGCTCTTTCTCCTCCGCTCCCGGGCCCTGCCCTCTCCTCCTGTATGTTCCGATCCCATTCAGCATTTTGGCATTTTCACATCAGCCTCACCCACTAGATGGCGCCTGAGCTCGTGCATGTCACCAACAAATGTCACCACTGTTGGACTAGTCTTACCAAACAATCGAGAGAGAAAATTGCGCTCCACAGACAGTAGATATAACTCCAAAAAAAAAAACAGTACTTCTCACTTAGGGGATCACAGCAGATCAAGAGTCACCTTACTCCCAAATATAATCACACCAACAATGTAGCTGCGCTTCCAAGTCCTTATATCAATTAGATATGGACACCCTGTAAAATAAATTTAAAATGCACACATAGTGCCCAGTATTGTCTTTAAAAACACACACTTAACACTCCGTGTTGCAGTCCTGGGGGACGTACCACCACCTTAATTGGGATTAGATTTCCCCCCCCTTCGTGGATGCACTCACCGGAATCCCACTTGTTTCTTAGCGTATCACAGATTACTCTGTTAGACCACACCAGATGGCTTCCAGCTTGTAGTAAAAATATTTATTCCAACATAAGCCGCTTCAGACAGACTCTTTCCCTGGCCGCAGAACTCAGGGAGATACGTCCACACTTGGCTGGCCTCTACTCCTCCTACAGCGTCAGCGTGTTCTCCGGCTCCGCCCTACGTGTTTCATCATACATGACTCATTCAGGGGCACCTGATTACTGCTGCTTGGCCAGCAAGTGGATTACCTCAGCTTTTCCAGCTCCCAGTCCGACACTGAATGTCACATCCTCTGCTTGGAGCCCCGACTAGAAGAAAGTGCAGGAGGAATCAGTGCAGACTGGAGCCTGTGTGGGCCAAGGCAGGACGCGCAGCAGCAGCTTCACCTTCACCTTCCTTTATGTTCTCCTCCTCCCGTAGTGTGTCCAGTTAGTATGGGCTCTCCAGCCTCCTCCTCATACTGGGATTATTCCTCGGACTCCCCCAGGAGAGCAGCTCTACCTGTGTTTTCCAGTGCACTGTGAGATGCATGCATCTAATGCTGGAGAACATCCCCTCTGTGTCACTACAGACTTACTGTATATCCTGTAAAGTGGCTCATCCATGCCTCACTGCTGCTGCGGATGTGACTTGCTGGAACTTTTACTGTGACTTTTTCTTCTGTTCCAAGTGCTTGGGGGATGGGCAACACTAATCCAATGCAGCTCACTAACTGTTCACCCTGCCAGTTGTCATTGTGCTGCTGTTTTTTTTCTGTGAACTTTTTAAAAATTATTTTGTAATGCCTGGTACACACGATGCAACTTTCCATCAAATTGACGGTCAAATCAATTATTTCCGACAGTTCCGATCTGATTTCCAATCGTTTTTCTGATCAATTTTCCGATCACTTCTATACAAAAACTATTGGAAATCAGATTGGACTTCTTGGAAATAATTGATTTGACCGGCAATCTGATAGAATATTGAATCATTTATACCACACATAAAAAGTAGAAGCTGGTTACTGGTTTATTTTGTACACATATTCTTCAGTGGGTTTGCGTAGTAAAGCCCGGTGCACACTGTGCATATTTTCACTTCTGATCCTATTGCAGCGAGTGATCAGAACGATAATCAGATCTGAGATTGATTGGATTTTGAAGAAACCTAGCGTATGCACGTATGCAATTTTTTAAAATTACAGATCCCATTTCAGCAATTGGATATCAAAAGGGCATTTACTCGGAACACTATCCAATATTTTGATTGATATTTTCCAGCATGTCTGAAAAAGATTGTCTGGGGGGGGGGAGAGGGGGGAAACAAAGCTTGATTTGATAAAAATCTATTTTTACCTAAAATCGTTCAGGCCTACTGTCTTCTCATAGTCTTGTGATTGTCTGGTTCCATTAAACTGCAAGCTAAGCAGGATAAGAGATTTCTTCCAATCATAGGAATAGGAGTACAGATTGATATGATGCACATTTTGAAGGAAAATCAACTTTTTTGATGAACACCTGCAAATTATCAAGCATTATCTATCTATCTATCTGGTTATATATATAAACAAAATATTTCCCCACATTTTATTTAGTTATATTAGGTTACATACAGAGTGAGTGTGCGTAAGAGATGACATCAAATTATATCAACATCAGATGTAATTATGCAAATACAGGAATAAAGTACAGGTCCTTCTCTTCAGATCCTTTCTATGTAGCTGAAAAATATTTCTGCTGTTTTCATATGGGCAGGGGGCATAGAGACAAACAGTAAATCATTCCTCTGTAAATAATGGCAGGGAAGTGGCACCTCTCTACATGGCACAGCTCTTGCCCCAACGACGACTTTTCTTACAAAAAGCTGACGCACAAGGCATTTCTTTCACACAGGCTGTGATCAGAGACTTTTGAAAAGCTTTCGGATGTCACTGGCTGAAAGCCCTATAGGTATGTGGGGTTTACAGATTGGCAGTTTCTTTGATGGTTCCTCTTTAAGTATTCTTTTTCCTCATTTTAATCCCTTTTATTTTAATCTGTTGCTAAATTGTTCATTTTGTTACTTATAACATTTTTGTATATACCATAATAATCTATTTGCACTTCTTAATAATGTTAATGTTTTGAGTATTACAGTATAATGTTAATGTTTTGAGTATTACAGAACTTACCCTTACCCTTCTGAAGAAACTTTTACCCAGAGAACTGTATTGGATTAAAAAGATTAGGCTATTGTGATTTCACTTTCTTTCCTAGCTTAGACTTGATAGCAGGACATATCCCTCAAATAAGTGGTGTCAGTTTCCTGCTTAATTGTGCGTAGCAATTGTATGTGTGCACACCCCTCCTGGTCCATCAGTTAAGCCCAATCTCAGCTGTCTGGCATGTCGATTGGCACACAGACAATCCCGTGGATACAGAGTGTATTGAGAGACTTGAGCAGGCTGGCCAGTAGGGGGTGTGTGACACGATCTAGTAATGTTTTGTTGACAATGTCGCTCAGCTATTCCTAGGGCATTGATTCTGCACAGACAATTGTTGGTGAGGAAGTGTCCAGGACTGATGCAACAAGGGGGGGGGGGGGGGGGGGGGTCTGCAACGCTTGCCAAGAAAGGGGTAATAGACAAGACACTTCAAAAGCGGACTTTCATCTGTCTTCATATGGAAGCAGTGTCTCAAGTAGAACATGCTCATGGAAACTGGAGAGAAGCAGATAGGAAACTGTAGCACTGAGGAAATACCGGTTCCTGCCACTGTCTGCTTATGTCACATTATCAACCATCCATGCAGCATACATCAGAATCTTTTATCTCTCCCACATACCAAAAACATACAGATACATTAATTGGCTACCCCTAAATTGGCCCTAGACTGTGATACATACACTACACGATACATACATAGACATATAACTATAAGGATTCGATTGTGAGCCCTTCTGTCGGACAGTTAAGTGACAAAACTATATACTATGTACAGTGTAAGGTTGTGTTTAACATGGCAGCCATATTGTATCTCGTGGAAGCCATATTTTCACGTTTTCTGTCATGTGCATGCATGTTAAGAGGCCAGGCTGGCAACTGGCTTCAGGGTGTGCATTGGTCACCTGACTGGTGGAAACTGAATGCTAATGTGATTGTCTGTATGGCAGTGCGAAGTATATTAGCATTCAGTGCCTCTGGAAGCAGGGAGCTGCTAATTAGCGGCCATTTGGTGAAGGATAGTCTGTATCTGCATGGCTTTTGAACTCTGTGTCTATGTAGACAGCCCCATTGTCCCAATATACAAATCAGGACCAACTGAGTCTGGGAACTTCAAAGGCTAACAGAAAACCCTTGATCAGAAGTCTTTTGATGTGTGTGTTAAACTACAATTTTACCTGTGGAAATTAGATCTATGGGAAGATGGGAAATATCTGCAAAGTTCAAGGTGGGACAGGAAAGCTTTGAAATTGCATTAGTTTTGGGACTGAACATTAAATGCCCCAGGCAACAAATCGGGCTATAAGAGCCAGCAGAAGACCTTCACAAATCATCTTCTCCTGCAAGTAGCGCATAGCTAGAGATGATCCTGAGCGAATCAGAAAAATCGTGTCTTCTCACGACCAAGTTACACCTTGTGTTGGTAACGTTTATCCCCATTTTATTTTTATGCAAACTGTCTTGTGTATCTTTGTAACTTTTATCTTTGTGATTTTTACTTTCTTTCTGTAAATCTTTTTGTATATATTCTTGTCTGCACTGTTCCACTTTTTGGAATATTAAACATTTATTTAATAAACCTTACTTCTGATGTACTAACGGCCCATAGCCTGGAAGGAGACTGCAGTGTAATTTGCGTTACAAGTTTAGTGCCTGACTGTGCCTTGCTACTGTACAATTGTAGTGTGTGTGTGTGTGTGTGTGTGTGTGTGTGTGTGTGTGTGTGTGTGTGTGTGTGTGTAGCGTTCCCGTATTTGGCCTAAAGCGCAAAGCTGACCCAAATACAAAAACGCGGACTGCATGCAGGCCACTCGATAGCAGAGTGGGAATTGTTGAAGTGTCTAGCAGCAGCTAGTGGTGGCAGTGAGAAGTGTGTTGAGGGGTGACAGCCTTGTTGTAGCTTGAATAAGGCTGCTCCCCCTCTCGATCTGGTCAAACCTGCAGTCGGGAACCGTATCTGCAGGTGTGCCGCGGGCGGTTCCTGACATAATTGGCTGGCAGTGGTGGGAACGTTCAGTACATTAGTACGCAGTTCAGCTCTCTATTCTGAGTACTAAACGCTGGAAGCTGTTATAAGCGACTAGCCTACAGAAGGCTACTCTGTGATATATAAAAAAAATAGTAAAAATTCTGCACTAAGGTACACACTTGGCATTTTGCTTCGACCCCCCCCCCTTCGTTTTTTTTTTTTTTTTTGGCAATATGATGGCTCAGAAAGCAACCAGCTATGCCAGACAAAGCAGAGATATGCTTCTCAACCTGTGTGAGCACAGAGGCATCGAGACAGCGAGAAGCCAGACGAAGGAGCGGCTAGCGCTGACTCTCCAGGAGTATGATGAGGCAGAGCAAGCCCGTGCTCCAACGCCAGCAGATGCAGCTCACGACACACCAGATAATGAATCGCTCCCACCACAGGATGCAAGCGGAGACTATGTCCTGGATGATCCACCAAACATGGAGATGACATCTCTGGAAGCTGACCTACAGCTACTAGGCTCGGCTGATCCCGAACTGCACCTAAAGCTGATCCTGGAACATCGGCAAGCAGAGAGGGAAATACGACCAGCCAAGAGGGAACAAGCTGAGTGTCAACACCAGCTGGAGTTGGCTAAACTTCAGCAGCAGAACTGGTCTGCTGGACCCGCAGAACGTGAAGGTGAGCGAGTCCACAGAATCCCCTGGATAAGTTCCCCGCCATGGACAAGGACTCTGACATAGACACTTTCCTACAGGGGTTTGAAAGCACTTGTCGTCAGTATGGGGTGCCCCGAGAGCAGTGGGCAAGGTATCTCAAACCAGGGTTGAGAGGCAAGGCCCTGGATGCGTTTGTGAGTCTTCCCCAGGAGGAAGAAGCAGACTTTGAGGCAATTAAGCAAGCCGTCATTAAGGACACGTTCCTTGTTAAAGGACACTGGTTCCTCTGCTGCTTCAGGCATACAAAAGTTCCTGAGAGAGATTCCCCCTGCCTCACCAATGCTCTCCAAGATTGCAGCTGCAACCTCAGGTGCATCTCAGCCAGCCAGCACAGCTCTAAAGACGCTGGAGATGAGGGTGACAAGGTTCACAAGGGGATTCGCCTGACAAAGAACACTCTGTGCAAAGCTCCCAGCGTAATAAACAGGGGCCTAAAAAGCAGGCTGACGCAGCTGAAGTGGCAGACTTGCAAGACTATAGTATATTAAAACACTCCCAACTAAAGATGATTTGGAGCAGTTTGCAAGTAGGATTGAAAGATCATTCTGCAGAAAACATGACGAGCTCCATAAAGACATTTCAGCAATAGGCCACAGAGTGCTCCATTTGGAAGAGAGGGAGGATGACACTGGTACGAAGCTCACTGCCTTATGTGAGAAGATCAGCAAGCAGGGTAAACCAATAGACTCACTTCTATCACAGCTAGATGACTATGAGAATAGATCTAGAAGGCAAAATATCAGGATCAGGGGTTTGTCTGCCTTTGGCGACTAGAGCTGAGGATTTGAAGCCTACTCTCTTTGACATCTTTAATACAATCTTAAAGTGGATCTGAACTCTTGCACAGGACTGAATAAATATATAGCGGAAAGCACCCTGTATGTATTTAGAGTTTAGCCTGTTTACTCCCACTCATTTGTGTCTAATCACAAGTTGAAATCTGATTTATCCCCTGTGTCACATGACTGCCTATGGCAGATAAGGCCATTTGAAAGCACAGCAGGCTAACAATATGTCTGATTCAGGAAGTAGAAAGTGCAGATTTAGTTTAGGATTTTGTATCAAGTGTAACAAAGAAATGTTTTTGTTTAAAGGTGATTATGCTATTGCATATCTTTTAGAGCAGAGAGGGCATTCTGAGTTCAGGTCCACTTTAAAAAGGCCATCACAAACACCTATTGACATTGTGAGAGCTCACAGGTCTCTGGGGCCTAGGAATCCTGATGCAGACAGACCTAGAGATGTAATCTGCAGGCTGCTGCATTCTACTGATGTGTGACAAATAATGTCAGCAATGAGGGAACAGGACTATTGATTTTGATGGAGCTCATATCTCACTGTTCCCTGATATTTCTCGAAGAACACTCCTTCTGAGACGTGCAGTCAGACCAGTTTTGGAGGTTATCAGACAACAGGGAGGCACGTATAGGTGGGGCTATCCCTTTGCAATTGCTATGGTGAACGGCAGAACCGTTGTACTGCGCATCAAGGATGATCTTCCTAAATATCTCTGCTTTAAATCTCCCTGCAACAGACTTGTAGATTGTAGAACTGTGGCAGACACCACCGCTACCGCAAAGGGAAGGGTGGCAAACATCTAATAGGCGAAAGAGGAACATGGCTAGTTCACAGTCTCCTGATCATTCGACATCAAACTGAACTCTGTACCTTTTTTTTTTTTTTTTTTTTTTTTTTTTTTTTTTTTTTCCTGGTCCATTTACTCTACAACTTCCCCTTTTGACTTAGCTATATGCTACCATGTTCCCATGAACCTTATAATACTTGCTCTACTTATACAACATATGTATTGCACTTTCCACATTTCGATTTTAGTGACTTTTCTACAGTAAAAAAAAGAGAAAATCCTTCTTCGCATTTCCCATCTTAAGTGTTGCTATTTTGAAGCCAATCCTGATGTAATTTCCTCCTTTACTATCCTCTGCCTGATTTGCCTGCCCTTCACTATAGAAAGTGCATTGTCTCAGCATGAGAAAGGAGAGAAGAACATAGGTGTGGGAGGGGAAAGCAGGAGGAAAAGAGGCTTCAGACAATCAGGCTGCATTAGTTAAGTCTGAGGGGAAGTATAGTAGCAAAAAAGGACAACCCAGCCTGCCCTGCAACTTCCTTTTTGTGTACCGAATTTTGTGTGTACCAAATAAGAGTCAGGTAAACTGGGGAATGATCATTTATCAACAAGAAATAGTGATTTTAACTTTTGGATTGCCTGGTTAGCATCCTTATTACTTTGTTTTCCAGATAAAAATAAAGAATTTGATTTTTGATTTTATGCCCGACATGCAGGCATGTGGTGGGACAGCTTTCCTCCTGGTGCAGCAGCAACAACTTGGAACTAAATGCTCTCAAAACCATGGAGATAATAGACTTTAGGAGGTCTCCCCCCCCCACCCCCACCCCAGCGCCTCCCGTTAACCATATATGGATCCACAATAGCCCAGGTAGAGTCATGCAAGTTTCTTGGGTCAACAATCTCACACAACCTAAAATGGGACGACACTGACACTATTGTCAAAGCGCAACAGAGAATGTACCATCTACGGCAGCTGAAAAAGTTTGGCCTACCTCAAAATCTAATGGTGCAGTTCTACACTGCAATCATCGAATCCATTGTAACATCATCTGACTGTATGGTTCGGCTCCTGCTCAGCATTAGAAAAGGGGAGGCTGCAGCGCATCATCCGATCAGAGGAAAGGATAATTGGCTGTAGCTTACCTTCCCTGCAGGACCTTTACGCTATCAGGTGCAGAAAGAGAGCAACCAAAATTGCCTCTGACCCCTCTCACCCAGCTCACTGCATCTTCCAGCTCATGCCTTCAGAAGATTCCGGTCATTCGCTACCAAAACCTCTAGACACAAGAACAGCTTTTTTCCTCAAGCAGTAGCCATACTTAATGCTGAACCACGCTAAAGCTGTTAGGACTTTGAAAGTATTCAGCACAGAACTGTAAATGAACAATTCTCACATTGCTTACTGCCACTATACTTGCAAATGTCCTTGACTCGTAATATACACACTGTCTGTGCTTGTATTGTTTTTGTTTGTGTTTGTTAAGCAACTGCCAAGACAAATTCCTTGTAGGTGCAAACTTGGCAAAATAAAAAATTGATTCTGATTGACTGTTACTCTTTAAGTGCCTTTATGTTGCTTAACTACAAACTTTTTTCCCAACAGGTTGTCAAGGGATGTAGACACTGAAAGTACTTTTTCTCTAGTGGAGGCCTTTTCTGAAAATGTTTTACTCGATGTATGGGTTGGTTATATTATATGGCTTGGTATCATGTTGGGCTACCATATTAGTATAAGTTGAAAGGGATGGGAAACAGCTTGTGGGGGAGATGCTTACAGTTTTGTCATCGGGGTTGTTTGGGAGCTAAAAAATGTACTTAATCTGTTATAGAACATGCTATATATTACTCTGTTTAGGTGGGGGCCGGCGCACTTATTGGACGCAATCACTCCTGTTTTGAGGTGGTGGTTTGGAAGGTGTACGATACCCCTACCTTAGACAGGCAATACCTTGTAGTGGGCTTTAACCCCGATTAGTATATAAAAGAAAAAGAGGGGCACTCTGAGCCTTCAAGTCAAGCTGGATTAACCCACTTCCAGGACAGGTCTCACCTGTTTACAGTTTGGCCAGCACAGCGTACTTGGCTGCGATCAGCATATGTCCCTCTCTGCCGAGCCGGGGACCAGGCTCTCAGAGTTGGACTGCAGCGTCTATAGGCTAAGGGAAGGAGGTGGTCTATTGTAAGGAGCCACCATAAGGCAAAAATGGTCTATATTAATTTATTAAAACTGACAACGCGTTTCACGGAGGATCAGCCTCCGCTTTTTTAAGTCTAATACACTAAATAAAATTAGTTCATTTTATACATGACATCATAAGCTTTTCTACCAATCGGTCCTGTGTGGGGCGGGGATTAGGACCATAAACTTCATAGTAATCAGGACAAACGTAGCACTCTTAGTGGACAAGAGGAGACTAACGTGAATTGATGAGCTATGCAAAAGGCATTAGAATCTGTATTCTCACCAAGATTTATTAGATCTAAAGGACAATAGTCCATACATACGCATAAAATTCATTAAATTAAAGAACTGCATAACTCTGACACAAAATACATATATAAATATCCCATGCTCTCACACAAAACCCACTGGTCATAACTATACAGATAAATATCCTTCTATATAAAAAATTAAAAAATTACATACACATATATGCATATATACCATCATAAAAGAAATTCATATAGCACACTGAGGAAACAGTCAAACCAACACCCTAATATATATCAACTTTTAACTGATGTACATTCATATATTCGCAAACTATCTTTACAAAGATATTTTGCACTAAAGAAAAATAAAAGATCCCAAGCTGACGCGGATGGGAATGGCATGGAGGTAGTGGACACACTTGGGCCCACAGACCCCGTAACCGTCACACCCGATAGTCTAATGGAATCAATTTTTACTCAACCCATTACTACCAACCTAAGAGAAAAATCGAAGTTCTATTCAACGCAGTATAAGGGACCCCAGGTTGAGACATTTTGTCAATTAGTGACTGATGATTTATTAAAACTGCCCAACAAATCCCTGTGCCGACATAATCTTGCTCTTGAAGAGAAGAGAGCCCTCAAATTACTTAAAGATAATGACACGATTGTCATTAGGGAAGCCGATAAGGGGGGTGGGGTGGTAATTCAGGATCGGGAGGTATATGTTAAAGAAGCCCTTCGGCTTTTAGGTGATTCACAATATTATAAAAAACTCACAAATTACCCCACTGAGTTATTTTTGAAGAAATATAGAGATCTTATCGGTCAGGCTTTATCTAATGGGGTCCTGAAAATGGAAGAATATAAGTATCTAAATATTGATGCACCAAAAAACCCTTTTTTCTACCACCTGCCAAAGGTGCATAAGTGCCCTACCAATCCCCTTGGTAGACCCATCATTGCGGGGATAGATTCAATTACTAGCTGTCTTTCCCATTACATCGACTTACACCTCCAGAAATTTGTCTGTCAGCTCCCTGCATACCTAAAAGACACAACACATACTTTACAGATATTAAAAGAGATCAAATGGTCCACCTCTACTTATAGATGGGCTACATTCGATGTAAATGCCCTATATACCAATATACCTCATGATTTGGGTCTAAAAGCCATCAGCCACTATTTAGAGGGGGATCCCTTGATGCCAGCCCTTCAAAAACAATTTTTATTGGACTCAATAAAGTTCATATTGAAAACTAATTATTTCACTTTTCTGGACTCCTTCTACTTACAGCTACAGGAAACGGCGATGGGGACGAGGTTCGCTCCAGCCTTCGCCAACCTATATATGGGTTGGCTGGAGGAACAATTTGGACGTCTGCCAATCCCTATCGTGCGAACCTCGTGCTCCATCGCCGTTTCATTGACAATATTATATGTGTGTGGGAGGGTAATGTGGAAGAACTGTATAGGTATATGGAGTATCTCAATGGGAATAAGCTGGGCCTCTCTTTTACGATGGAGACAGATGACCTACAGGTACACTTTCTGGATCTAGACATTAAAGTTGACCCCGAGAATGCTAATATTAGCACCACAAATTATTTCAAGCCCACAGACCGAAATGGCTACCTTTATTATCGTAGTGCACATTACAAGCCATGGCTTAAAAATGTACCCTTTGGCCAATTTAAACGTTTACGCCGAAATTGTACTAAGAAAGAAGACTATATACAACAATCTGAAATATTGAAAAAGAGATTCCAGGAGAAACACTACCCTGCTCCTTTGATAGAATCGGCCTTTGAAAGAGCCTCTATGCTTTCACAGCAAGATTGCTTGCTTACCTAGGGAACCGGCTAGGAGTGATCAAACAAAAGACTCAAATTCTATTACTGAACGTATGCCCATTATTGTTAACTTCTCGGGACAAGCTAGAGAATGTAAGAATATTTTTAATAAATATTGGCTAATTTTGTTGAGCGACCCTATCTTAAAACAGACTCTTCCACCTATACCTCGAGTAGTATTTAGAAGGAGTAAGAATATTAGAGGACATATAGCTCCTAGTAGACTTAACCCCAAGACCCTATTGGGAATTGAGTGGCAGACTCTGATTCAGACTAGATTTGGATGCCACCCCTGTGGGTCGAGGCGCTGCCTTTGTTGCAAAACGTTTGGCAGGGGCGCCGCGACCTTCGGGGGCCGGCCTTTGGGGGTGGCAAGTGGGGCAATCGCCCCAGGCCCCGTGCCTGAGGAGGCCCCGCACCCTCTGCAGTGCTGGGGAGAGCGGGCATAGTTGTTAAAACTCACGTGTCTTCACCGATGCTCACAGCCACCATCTATTTCCTCTCCCAGCATCTGTGTATTGGTGGTAATAGCGCCCCCTGGGATGACGTAACCGCATGTCACCACAGGGGGGCACTGTTACCAATACACAGATGCTGGGAGAGGAACTTGATGGTGGCTGTGAGCATCGGTGAAGACACGTGAGTTTTAACAACTATGCCCGCTTTCCCCAGCACTGCAGCCACCTTATCTAACCTGTACTGCGGGGCACTTACCTATTTAATCTATACTGCAGGGCTTCTACCTATATAATCTATACTGCAGGCACCTTCCTATCTAATCTATACTGCAGGCACCTATCTAACCTATACTGCAGGCTGGCACCTATCTAATCTATACTGCGGGGCACCTACCTAATCTATACTGCAGGCTGGCACCTATCTAATCTATACTGCGGGGCACCTACCTAATCTATACTGCGGGGCACCTACCTAATCTATATTGCAGGCACCTATCTAACCTATACTGCAGGCTGGCACCTATGTAATCTATACTGCAGGCACCTATCTAAGCTATACTGCAGGCTGGCACCTATCTAATCTATACTGCGGGGCACCTACCTAATCTATACTGCAGGCACCTATCTAACCTATACTGCAGGCTGGCACCTATCTAATCTATACTGCAGGCACCTATCTAAGCTATACTGCAGGCTGACACCTCTCTAATCTATACTGCGGGGCACCTATCTAATCTATACTGCAGGCACCTATCTAAACTATACTGCAGGCACCTTCCTATCTAATCTATACTGCAGCCACCTTCCTATCTAATCTATACTGCAGGCTGGCACCTATCTAATCTATACTGCAGGCACCTATCTAATCTATACTGCAGGCACCTATCTAATCTATACTGCAGGCTGGCACCTATCTAATCTATACTGCAGGCTGGCACCTATCTAATCTGTACTGCAGGGCACCTATCTAATCTGTACTGCAGGGCACCACCCTACCTAATCAATACTGCAGGCACTTATCTAATATATACTGTGTGGTACCTACCTAACTAATCTATACTGCAGGCACCTTCCTATCTAATCTGTACTGCAGAGCACCTATCTACCTATCTAATCTGTATTGCAGGGCACCTACCTGTCTAATCTATACTGCAGGCACCTATCTAATCTATACTGCAATGCACCTATCTACTCTATACTGCAGGGCACCACCCTATCTAATCTATACTGCAGGCACCTATCTAATATATACTGCGGGGTACCTACCTATCTAATCTGTACTGCAGGCAACTATCTATCTAATCTGTACTGCAGGCAACTATCTATCTAATCTATAATGCAGGGCACCTACCTATCTAATCTATACTGTGGGGCACCTACCTATCTAACCTATACTGGAGGCACCTACCTATCCAACCTATACAGTGTTTGCTTCCACAACGTGTATCCACAGCATATGTCTCTAGGCCCCGCATATGACACTCGCCCCAGGCCCCGCGTACTCTAAGGCCACCTCTGCTAGCACCTCTATGGAATTTCCTATTAAAAGCCACCTTACGTGCCTGAGTACATACGTTGTATATTTACTTAGTTGCCCCTGCAATCTTTTCTATGTAGGTCGGACCACCCAAGAGTTTCATATCAGACTTAACAAACACAGATCAAATATCAATAAGGGAGAGCCCAAACATGGGGTATCTAACCATTTTAATTTAGTTCATAATAGGAATTTTAATATGTTAAAAGCCACTATTATAGAACAAATCTGCCATTCCAGCAAATATGAGAGATATAGGGTCCTATGCAGACAGGAGTCCTTTTGGATCCTAAAGCTGGGTACCCTTGAACCAGGTGGGCTAAATAAATGTTTAGAGGAGATGGGCCACCTCCAGCCTAAAGTACATTGATATAACTGATGATCCTGCATTCCTTTTGTCTTTTCAGATACCTTCTTTCCTTTTTCTGTTTTTTTTCTTTCCCTCTCCCTCTTTCCTTTTCCCCTCTTTTTCTGCCCCTTCCCCTTCCCCATCTTTTTCCCTAACCCCCCTTCCCCCCCCCCCCCCCCTTTTGTTTCTCCCTCTCCCCCCCCCCCCCCCTTCTTTCTCCTTCCTTGGTTCTCCTTTCCATTTTTTCTTTTTTCTCCTTTTCCCCAGGGATATTTGGCGACATGGTGTTTTGATTACATGCATCCGCCCACTATGCAATATATGTAGGTGATGTGGACGGGTATATGTATGCACATTGTAAATATTTACTATGGCTATAGTATTGGGTGTTGGTTTGACTGTTTCCTCAGTGTGCTATATGAATTTCTTTTATGATGGTATATATGCATATATGTATATGTAATTTTTTAATTTTTTTATATAGAAGGATATTTATCTGTATAGTTATGACCAGTGGGTTTTGTGTGAGAGCATGGGATATTTATATATGTATTTTGTGTCAGAGTTATGCAGTTCTTTTACCATTTACTGACATCCTAACGTATTAAAACGTCATGCTTACCACTATTAACAGCAACATGACGTTTTAATACGTCCCGCGATCCCGCCGATGCTACCGCCGTGTGTGCGCCGCTACCGCCGCTTTTTTCATCGGGCTTCCGTGCTGGGTGATTGGGGAAGAGGACCGAACGGTCCTCTACCCAATCGCAGTGCCTGGAGTGAATGGACGTGACCGCGAACAGCCGCTACGTCCATTCACATAAACAGGAAATGTAACAATTAAATAAAGTGAAGAAAAAAAAAAAAGTGAACATTTCCTATTAGTGTTCACAAAAAGTACATTACACCTACAAAATACATTAATTTTCAAGTACATACAGATCTTAATAAAATTACACTTCCAACCCTCCCCCCCCCCAAAAAAACACTTGTACAAATAAAAAATCAGCTAAAAAAAATAAATAAATAGTTGCCTTAGGGACTCAGCTTTGTTAATTTATATTTTATGGGGGGAAATTAATTTTAATTTATTACATAGGGGCTTGTAATTATGGCCAGAATAAAAAAAAACACAACAGAAAAATAACACTTATATTTCAAAATAATATACTGTCGCCATACATTGTGATAGGGACATCATTTAAACTGTTTAATAATCGGGACAACTTGGCAAATAAAACGTGTTTGTTTTATCCACAGGAGAATGTTTAATTTTAAAACTATAATGGTTGAAAACTGAGAAATAATGATTTTTTTTCTGTTTTTCTCATTAAAACGCATTTAGAATAAAAAAATTCTTAGCAAAATGTACTATCCACAGAAAGCCTAATTGGTGGCGAAAAAAACGAGGTATAGATCATTTTCTTGTGATAAGTAGTAATAAAGTTATTAGGGAATAAAAGGGAGGAGCACTGACAACTGAAAATTGCTCTGGTCCGTTAGGATAAAAACCCTTGGGGGTGAACTGGTTAATCTAATTAATTTTATGCGTATGTATGGACTATTGTCCTTTTAGATCTAATATAACTTGATCTTGGTGAGAATACAGATGCTAATGTCCTTTTGCATAGCTCATCAATTCACGTTAGTCTCCTCTTGTCCATCTACTAGGAGTGCTACATTTGTCCTGATTACTATGAAGTTTATGGTCCTAACACAGGACCGATTGGTAGAAAAGCTTATGATGTCATGTATTAAATGAACTAATTTTATTTAGTGTATTAGACTTGAAAAAGCGGAGGCTGATCCTCCGTGAAACGCGTTGTCAGTTTTAATAAATTAATATAGACCATTTTTGCCTTATGGTGGCTCCTTACAATAGACCACCTCCTTCCCTTAGCCTTATAGACGCTGCTCGCAGTGTCATTGTGGTATGAGTGCGCGCCGTGGTTTCCATAGCTACCATCTAGGAAACGTGCAGGTGAGTGACGTCACATCAGCCCAGTCCAACTCTGAGAGCCTGGTCCCCGGCTCGGCAGAGAGGGACATATGCTGATCGCGGCCAAGTACGCTGTGCTGGCTAAACTGTAAACAGGGGAGACCTGTCCTGGAAGTGGGTTAATCCAGCTTGACTTGAAGGCTCAGAGCTCCCCTCTTTTTCTTTTATATCGTTCTAGTGGTACTTGGGAGCAGCCGAGCAAAGAGTGGGTGGTCTGATCGCGCCTTGGGTGTTTCCACTGCCCCGTTTCTATTCCTTGACTTAACCCCGATTAGGGCTCCCTATATCTGGGAAGGTGATTAGAGAAAACCATGTTATTTTCTCGACCTAGGGTTTTACCTAGTATAAGATTTAGTGGCTACTTCAGTTTTAGTTCTAAATGGTTTAATGGTTTTGATGGTTCATGGTCAAGGGCATTGATGAGTCAATTTCATGCTGATATAACTTTTATTTTTCCTAGAAAGTATGGAGAAGGTTAGAATTATGACATGTAATGTCAGAGGCTTAGGCTTTCCTTCTAAATGAGGGCGTCTCTGGTTGGAGATCCGCAAAATTTCGACCTCCAATTTTAATGTTACAGAAGACCTATTTTACAGATAACTGTATCCCTAGATCTCCGAAAACTTTTTTTGACAGGTGGTTCTTTAGCAACTCCCCTATCTACCAGGGCACAGGGGGTTGCTGTAGGCATAGCCAAGACACTTCCTCTTCAAGTATTGGCGGTGGGCAATGATGATTCTGGTAGATTCCTTTTTGCTAAGACTCAATTGGGAGATAGAAAATATATGTTTGCCAACATTTATGTCCCAAACATGCAACAAATTAGTTTTCTTAAGCAAGTAATTAAACGGTTGTATAGCTTTTCAGAGGGTCTTTTGGTTCTGGGTGGGGACATAATTCTAATCACTAATCCGAAGTACGACTCATCCTCTGGTGTCACTTCCCTCCCACGTAAAACTCTTGCCCAATACCAAAGAATTATGAATGATTATCACACGGTACACTGTTGGAGATACTCGCACCCTTTAGGGCTCGTTTTCACTTGTGCGGCGCGTGTCTGCGAGACGCGCGCCGGCACTGAGCAGGTGGGCGGGATTGCAGGCGAATACCATCAGCCGTGCCATGCACAGCTATGGGATTTGCTGCCTCCCGAGCGAATTATGTGGGGGGTTCCGGCCGAATAGCTACCGCAAGCGATTTGGCTGGCGGCACCATAGTCCCCTATGGCAGAGTTTCCCCGCGCGATTTGCCTGCGGGGAAACTGCGGAATCGCTACGGTTTCTGCATAAGTGGAAACGGGCCCTAAGATAAAGAATTTTTTCCTATTATTCTCATGTTCATAAAGTATAAACTAGACTCAATTCTATGTGGGTGGATCAGTACTACTTAAATTATGTTCTGAAAGCACACATAGAAATTATCACTATCTCAGGTCACACTGCTGTTTGTTTGGATCTCTCCCTCCAGTCCTCGCAACGAGGAGAGAAACACTGGCGTCTGAACGAAAATCTCTTAGACTGTGATGAAACTAAACTTGTTATTGAGAAAGCGATTCTCCAATATTTTAGAGAGAATGAACACCCCAGATATCTCTAAAAGCACTCTCTGGGTGGGAACCCCCCCCATGTGATCGGGGTGAGCTCATAGCTCAAGGAGTGAGGCAAAAAAGACAGGACCAGGCTCAACTTCTGCACTCCCTAGCCAAGATTAATGAGCTCCAACCTGCTTATATTACCACACCAACTCCAGAAAATGAGTTGGCCTAAAGTGAAGCAGAGACGAAGCACCCTCCATGTATTTTACCATATATATCAGTGGGGACATTAGAGAAAACACCTACCTTGCTCTCTGTTTCATTCTTCACTGCTCAGCATGCTTCTAACCAGCCCTGATAAAATCCCTGACTGAGCAAATTCAGTCTTGCTTTTCTCAGGAATCATTATAGCTGAGTCATTTTAGCAGTGCCAGAAGGGGGCAGGCTTGGGCTTGAAAAGACATCAGAGAAGACTGGCTTTGCTCAGGAATTATTATAGCGGAGTCTGACTGAATGCTCAGTCCGGGATTTTATTAGGGCTGATTAGAAACAGGCTGAGCAGTGGATATTGAAACAGAGAGCAGGGAAGGTGTTTTTTCTAATGTTACCACTGATATATATGGTATAATACATGAGGGTGCTTCATCTCTGGTTCATTTTAAAACGGGAAGGAAGGGCTCTCCTTAAGGTTCTTGACAATCAGACACATTATAGGTAAAGGTAAATATCACTATATGAATATAGTGATAAATGTGGCGCTTTGTTAGAAAACCGTGTAAGGAAAAAGAGGGATTTAAATTAAATCCATAAATTAAAATACCAGGGTGGTAGGTTTGAATTCCAAGCTCATGAAATAGCTAATCTGTTCAGACTACTACAAATCATTCTATAATACTAGTGGACCACAGGCTAGGTCTGTCACTGCGCATGCGCCCGCACATTTCCGCCGCGCGCGTGCACGACGGCCAGTCCGCCGCTACGCCAGTCATCGCTCGCCGCGCGTCACTCTGTCTCTGCGTCCCTGCACATGCGCAGAGCGCATGTGGGACACACACAGGGACGCAGAGACAGTAGGGTTTTATTATAGAGGATTAAGAAAGGTCAGTCCAAAGAGGAGGTGTCTGCTTGTAAAGAAAAAAAGACACGATCTTAAGAGTGCAGATGCCCTCATGGAATGCAGAGTGGTGTGAGGAATTGGAGGATGACATGGCGATCAGAGAACTCAAGTTCGTGTTCTATGCTCAATGACTTAAAAAGGGGTGGGAAGAATTGCTCAACAGGAAAGCTACAGACCTATATCACTTATCAACCTTGATGCTAAACTGTTTGCTAGTACAATCACGTTTGAGCTTCCGTCCCTCGTTCAGTGGAAAGAGTGTGTGTGTGTGTGTGTGTGTGTGTGTGTGTGTGTGTGTGTGTGTGTGTGTGTGTGTGTGTGTGTGTGTGTTACTACTTGGTTCTGGCTGGTATTTTTTGGATAGCAAATAGGTTAACAGCATTAACCTTGGTTTCTGCCATTTGTGATTAATGTTTCATATTTTTAATGTCAATATGGTGCAGCATCTTTTGCAGCAATTTTACAAGTGTATGTAGTCTTGTTAGTAATGGTCCCTCAAAGGGGCTCGCTACCTAATCCCTACCATAGTCCTATGTCCATCATAGGGCCAATTTGTAGGGAGAAGCCAATTAACATATCTGTATGTTTATGGGATGTGGGAGGAAACTGGAGTTAGTTATTTGGGTTGAAAAAAAGACATACGTCCATTGAGTTCAACTACAAAACAAAGTACAACACCAGCCTGCTCCCTCACATATCCCCGTTGATCTAGAGCAAGCATGGGCAAACTTGGCCCTCCAGCTGTTAAGGAACTACAAATCCCACAATGCATTTGCCTTTGAGTCATGACTGTGGCTATCAGACCCCTGCAATGTATTGTGGGACTTGTAGTTCCTCAACAGCTGGAGGACCAAGTTTGCCCATGCCTGATCTAGAGGAAGGCTAAAAAACCCTTACAAGGTATGGTCCAATTAGCCCCAAAAGGGAAAAAAAAATCCTTCCTGACTCCAGATGGCAATCAGAAAAAAATCCCTGGATCAACACCACTGGGCATTACCTAATATGGATATCTTTCAATGCAAGGAAAGCATCTAAGCTCCCTTTAAATGCAGATATATAATTTGCCATAACTACTTCCTGTGGCAATGCATTCCACATCTTAATCACGCTTACTGTAAAGAACCCTTTCCTAAATAAATGGCTGAAGCGTTTTTCCTCCATGTGCAGATCATTTCATCTAGTCCTTTGTGAAGGCCTTGGGATGAAAAGCTCATCCGCCAAGCTTTTAGATTGCCCTCTGATGTATTTATACATTTTAATTAGATCCCCTCTAAGGCTTCTTTTCTCTAGACCAGGGGTGCCCACACATTTTTGACTCGCGAGCTACTTTGAAAATAACCAAGCTCAAAGGTCTACCAACATTTAAGATGGCCAAGTATAGCTGCCCCCAATATAAGTAGCTAGGCATAGGTGCCCCCATATAGATAGCTAGGCATTGGTGCCCCCAATATAGATAACTAGACATACGTCCCCCATATAGATAGCAAGACATAGGTGCCCCCATAGAGATAGCTAGGCATAGGTGCCCACCATATAGAAAGCTAGGCATAGGTGCCCCCATATAGAAAGCTAGGCATAGGTGCCCCCATATAGAAAGCTAGGCATAGGGGCCCCCATATAGAAAGCTAGGCATAGGTGCACTCCACATAGATGGCAAGACGTAGGTGACCCCCATATAGATAGCTAGGCACAGGTGCACCCCATACAGATAGCTAGGCATAGGGACCCCCAAATAGCTAGGAATAGGTGCCTCCCATATAGATAGCTAGGCATAGGTGCCACCCTCCCTCCACCAGACGTCATTCTCCTCCCCATTGTCACCCCCCTTCACTGACCCTGCATGCCCAGCAGGGCATGGAGCACTGAGACCTTGTATTAACGGCAACCAGCAGTGGAGAGGAGAGTGGAGGGTAATGCCATATATACAGGAAAAGCACTTAATCTATACACGTCCTTACCCACCGCTCTCCTCTCCACTGCGGATCGTCGCTAATCAGAGGATATAGTGCTACATGCTTCACTGGGCATGCAGGGTCAGTGAGGGGCATCCCGACAACGTGATGGAGTAGAGCGGCGGACGGAGAGGAAGAGAGACAGGCCGAGGAGGAAGGAGGTGGGCTGGGAAGGAAGGGGGGTGGGCAGGACGCAGCTCTCGCTTACTGCGCCTCTCCCTATTGGCTGTGTGCTGCTCTGCGTAGGGCAGCAAAGCAGCACATTTAGATGGTACGTCACCACTGCATAGTTAGCGTTTGGCGTACTATTTTGAAACCGCAATCTACCCAGCAGTCCTTTGATATCTACTGGTAGATCATGATCAACGCATTGGGCAGCCCTGCTCTAGACTAAATAAACCCAGTTTATCTAACCTTTCTTGGTAAGTAAGACCTTCCATCCCTCGTATCAATTTAGTTGCTAGCCTCTGCACCTGTTTTAAAACTGCAATATCTTTCCTGTAATGTGGTGCCCAGAACTGAATTTCATATTCCAAATGTGGCCTTACTAGAGGGCTAAACGGGGGCAATATTCTACTAGCATCGAGTTTTTAGTTCCCTTTTAATGCATCCCAACATTTTATTAGCTTTAGTTGCAGTGGCTTGGCATTGAATACGATTATTTAACTTGTTGTCGATGAGTACGCCTAAGTCCTTTTCCAAGTTTGATGTCCCCATCTGTATCCCATTTATACTGTACTAGTGACCTTAGCCCATTTAAAAATGGGCTAAGTCTGTCATCACTTTGCCGCGCACACGCCCGCCCCTTCTGGCCCCATCCTCCCTCAGCTCTCCTCAGTGTCTCTGTGTCCATCCCTGCACATGCGCAGTGCAAAAAAGCACTGGCACGGGGACATAGCGGACGCAGAGACACAGTGATATTATATAAAGAGACTAGTAGACCTAAGCCCGTAAAAAAAAAACTGTCTCTAGGTCTGTTTCTGGGGCGCGCGCACGCCTGCTCACCCGCTGCACACGACCTCCGCTGGCTCACCCGCCGCCGCCCGCTCACACGCCGCACATCCGGCCGCCAGCTCACACGCCGCCCGCTCGGCTCCCTGGCCTCCTGTCTCTGGGTCCATGCTGCACGGACAACACTACACAGAGACAGGAGGCACACAGACATGGGTTTTATTATAGAGGATGGTGCTATACCATTGGTACGAGCAAAATGCATGACTTTACATTTTTCAACATTGAATTTCATCTGCCATTTATGTGCCCATATAGCCATCCTATCCAGATCCTGTTGCAATATGTCACTATCTTCCTGAGAGTTGATGATGCTGCACAATTTTGTATTATCTGCAAAAATGGCAATATTGCTCGGAGGAAACCCATGCAGACATGTTGAGAATATACAAACTGTACAGATTAGAGAGCACTGCCCTGGCCGGTATTCAAACCATAGATGCAGTTCTGCAAGGCTAGAGTCCTATCCACTATGCCATCATGATTTTATACTACGCTGTTCAAGTCTGGGCAACAGAGAAGCATGTATGGAAGAATTTACAGTATAGGGACCATGAAGCACAGGCTATGTTCCTAACATCTTCCTAGAAAATGTTAATTTTGTTTTTACTATGTTACCGCACATGCACAATTTGGAGCATATTAGAATGTTATTCTACCACTAGGGTCAGCGGGGCAGCATACTGGTCAGCTGGACAGCATACTTTGATATGGGATATGACCAGGGGTAGAAGCCAGTACATAAAACAGTCTTTGGGTAAGGCTCCCTAATGATTCTGTTCGCCTTCGGAGTGTGTCTCTTAACTGGCTGCAGTTCTGGCACTTTGAGTCCACCAGGAGAAAAGTGTGATATAAATGATCTGTGTCTTGTCTACTTTTTTTTTTAGTTTTTAGTAAATTGATTTTTTTTTAAATATCTTGTTACCAGTAATTTCAAGTACGTCTATCTACACAGGTACTTTTGGCCAGCTGCTTCCGTATTTACACCAAAACAATGGAATTTGCTGGCATAGAGACTAAGATATGCTGGACTATTAATAGGGGCAATGATCTGAGTTCAGTGGAGAGTTGTGAAGGTGAGTTGAATATGCATTTTTACTTATGATTAATATGCTTTCAGTTATATCATTTTTAATGTGATTTTCTTTTTCAGGTCTTGGAGATCCAGCCTGTTTTTATGTTACTTTAATATTTATTTTGAATGGATTCATGATGTCCTTATTCTATGTGTATGGTACATATTTAAGGTAAGACACACCATAACTCATGTTGTGATAATAGTGCTCCTGAGTCTTAAATCTTTTTTGTCTAGATGCCATTTAAAGTGGATAGGCGAGGTCTGAGACTAAAGGAGGAATAGGAAAAAAATAAAGCAAGACAGAAAGTTTAGAGCATGCCACTTTATGGCCTCAATTCACTAACATCACGCTGGAGATAAGGCAAAAGAAAACTTACCACCACACAGTTGAGAGAGTTCTCTTCTCTCCATTCCTTAAGTTACCTCCTCTGTAGATTTTTTTTTCTCAACAGAGTAACCAAGCAGCTCAGGATGACCCAAACTACTAGGAATGTATAGGGGGATAAAAGGAACCAAAAAGCCCTCCTACCAAAAAAGCAAAGCTTGGTGTAATTGCCTTCTTAAAACAGAAAGAAATTTGCAATAATTCAGTTATAAGCTTTTCCATGTACAGACATTATGATTCCTTAGCCAAAACAACAAAATAAAAGGGTGTCCTTCACGCAGGAAGGCCATGTAAAGCATTAATTATGGCTTGAATCCTGAAGAATCACATTACATTGAAAGAGCAGGTAAAGGAAAGCATCCCAACAGAACTAACTAACTCTCTCTCTCTCTCTCTCTCTCTCTCTCTCTCTCTCTCTCTCTCTCTCTCTCTCTCTCTCTCTCTCTCTCTCTCTCTCTCTCTCTCTCTCTCTCTCTCTCTCTTCTCTCTCTCTCTTCTCTTCTCTCCCTCTCTCTCTCTCTCTCCCTCCCTCCCTCCCTCCCTCCCTCCCTCTCTCTCTCTCTCTCTCTCTCTCTCTCTCATCTCTCTCTCTCTCTCTCTCTCTTTGTGCAACAACCAGTTCAAAGAAAAAGAAAGAAATAATACATATTTATTTTTTGTCTTTTTGCTCCCAGTAGACCATGTTTGATCATATATCTCTCCATTACATTCATTACTATATATAACAGATGGGATCAGATTTAGGCTTGTTGCTCATTTGGCCTTCCCTCTTGCCTTCTAATCCACCCAGTGTCCCGTCAATCTGCTCCAAACAATACCATTCAGTTAATACAAAGGTACCCATTAAAGCATTGATTTCTTGTGTTGTAAACTCAGAACATATATTTTTTACATGTCTTGAAAAAGCCTTTAGTGTGCTTCTCCAAGGCCTGGAAAGTATGTAATTTCTCAAACAGAAAAAGTTGTGATAGTTCTTTTTTAAGATGGCCAATGGTCGGGTGTTGTGGGGGATATCCATACTTGAAAGATTACCCTTCTGGCTGTTGCTAAAATATGATAAAGTGCTGATGGTTTGGAGGTATAATCTTCTCCTGTGTCTTTATGAAAGTTAAAGAGACAGAGCATCACATCCTTAGTTACTTTTTTGTTGCACATTGTATTTGCATAGGATATCACCCTGTCCCAGAAGTGGTCGATAGCATAGCACTCCCGTGTACAGTGCATTAGCCCAGCATTAGATAGTTTTCATTTGGGGCAGGCTGGAACATAGTAGCCAGGGGGATTTCGGTACTTTATATTAAATGCATATTTGGCCCTATGAATGAACATGAGATGTGAGGTTCTATGGACCTCATTTTTGATATGGTTCCTAAATACTTCATACCCCTGGACTATATGTTCCTCCACCAAATCATCCTAAATATTTTGTCTCCATTTCTTGTACGTGGCTCCAATATCTTTGTCTTCCTTCCGTCTACCTATGCCTGTTGTAAGTTCTGACAATTACTTTACCGGGCCTCCTGGATTTATAAGGTTATCCATGGGGTCAGGCAATGCGACTGTTTTAATGTCTGATACATGGGAATGAACAAACGACTGAACTTGTACGTATGGGAGAAAATCCCCTTAGGTATATCATATTTATCTTTGAGCTCCGATAAGGAGAACCATTTTCCTGTAGATAAATTGAGTAGGTTACCTAGTTTTGTAATACCTTTCCTGTCCCAATCCGAAAATTGCAGCTGGGATGTACGGACTGGGTATTGTGGGTTTTCCCAGATTGGCATGAATTTAGCTACTAAGTAAGGCAAATGGAAAAGTTTACGTACACTTTTCCATGTGATTCTGGTATCACGGAAGATAGTATTCTGGCGGATTCTTAAGGGTAGGTCTGTTAATTTGGAGTGCAGGAGACCCAGAAGGGACCATGGTTTAGCGATTTCTCTCTCTAGTGTAGTGTTAGAAAATGTGTTTGTCCCTTTAATCCAGTCCTGTACATGTCTCATTAAGGCTGATCAATTGTATTGTCTAAGATTTGGCATATTTGAACCCCCCATATCTTTAGGAAGTTGTAATTTCTTTAAGCTATTCTGTTTTTTTTCCTTTCCATATAAATATTGTGAATGCCGATTCGAGAAGGAGTGGGATTGTCTGCAGTGAATAAAGTAGTTTACCCATAGCATTCATTTTTATCAGGGCTGTTCTTCCCGCTAGGCCTAACGGAAGAGAGTTCAATCTCTCTAGTTGTTCTTTTATGTTATGATATAATGGTGCATAATTTTGGTCATAGAGTTGTTTGGGGTCTCTGGGAATCTTAATCCCTAGGTATTTTATATGGGTAGGGGATAGTTTCACTCTGAGGTTAGTCCATTCTCTGGTATCTGCATGACGAGATAGTGTCATTAACTCACATTTCTGCTTATTTATTTTTAGGCCTGAGAGTTCACGAAACTCGTTTAGTATTTGGAATACTTGTGGCATGTGTAACTTGGGGTCCCTGAGGAACAAAGGAACATCATCCGCAAAGATTGCTTGTTGTATTTCTACCTCCTCTATCTTTACACCTCTAACTTGTTCTCGTAGTGTTTTTGCTAGGAGTTCTAGTGCCATATTAAAGAGTAGAGGGGAGAGTGGGCAGCCCTGCCTTACTCCTTTCTGTATCTGGAATAGAGCTGAGAGGAAACCTGAAGTGGCAATAGGTGCTTTAGTGTCCTTATACATAGCTTTCACCGCATTTAGGAAGGCCCCCCGAAAACCCATTGCCCCCATAGTTCCCTGCAGCCAATCCCGCTCCACATTGTCAAAAGCTTTTTCCGCATCGAGTGATAAAACCGCGGCTGTTTTGTATGAGTTTGGATAGGCTCTTATATGTTCCAAGAGTGTTATAACCCTTCTCACATTTGTCACACCAGCCCTTCCCAGCATAAAGCCTGTCTGATTTTCGTGTATCAAACCAGGGAGTATGTATGCCAGTCTATCAGCCAAGATCTTAGGCAATTTAACCTCTTGATTTATAAGCGATATCAGTCTGTAAGATCTCACGTCACTTAGCTCTTTTCCTTCTTTCAGAAGTAATTTTATGTCTGCTGTTTTACCCGCTTCAGGATAAATTGAGTCAGTCAGGACCTTATTAAAGACTTTAGACAGTGGTTCGCCCACCTCTTGTTTTAAAATTTTATAGAATTCACTCGTTAGGCCATCTGGGCCTGGTGATTTTTGATTTGTTAACTTTTTTATGGTATCCTGGATCTCCTGCACCTTAATTTCCTCGTTCAGTAGGTCTAATTGTTCAGGTGTGAGCTTTTTGACACGTAGGAATGACACCGTGTCCAAAACACAGGTTGAGTTTGATCTAGTTGTTGCATGAAAGTTAGCAAAGTGTTCTCTAAATAATGTATTAATATCTTTTGGGTTGGATAGTAACCTCCTTAGCGGTATGGACGAGCTCAGCTCGTCCATTACCACCGTAGGGCGCCGCTCAGGTCGATTTTGCTAATTTTTTTTTCAAACCACGCAGCTAGCACTTTGCTAGCTGCGTGGGGGATTCGATCGCCGCCGATCCGCCGCTACCCGACGCGAAAGGAGCCGCCCCCCCCCCCCCCCCGCAGACCCCGTGTGCAGCCTGGCCAATCAGTGCCAGGCAGCGCTGCGTGGTGGATCGGGACTCCGGATGATGTCACAACGTCATTGACGTCATCACAACTGTCGCCATGGCGATGGGGGAAGCCCTAAAGGAAAGCCCGTTCAGAATGGGATTTCCGGACGGGCTAATGCGCCGGCGGCAATCGGAGGGTAGGGAGGGACGCCGCAGGGAGGGGGGAATCATGTAGCAAGCACTAGGCTAGCTACATGATTTAAAAAAAAAAAAAGAAAGCAAAAAATAGTGCTGTGCTGCCACCCTGGCGATGTTAATAGAACGCCAGGGTGGTTATCTGACCTTGCTTATTTTTGAGCTGGCGTGGCTCCTGAGCTATCCTTTTTTGACGGGCCATATTGGTCAGCAACCTTCCCGATTTTTCTCCAAATTTATGGAATGTGAGGTTACTATATGGTTTTTACATTTCTGTCTGCATTCTGAACCAAATGTCACCCCCACGTTTAGCATCTAACCATTTCTTCCTGTTATTCCCTGTAGGAGATTTTTTGAATTCCTGATAAGCTAGTCTGATTTTTTTACCATTGCATTTTGACATTGTGTGTGGGCTTGTTTCTTTCTTGCTGCTACAGTTCGGTACTATCACCATTACTCTTTGCAGCCTATATGCTCCCACTGGGCAAAATAATCCAGAACTATGGCCTAGGATACCATTGTTATGCAGATGACACACAACTGTATCTGTCCTTCAAGCCTGGCACCCAAGACCCATCAGCATCCATAAATGCGTGTCTAGTGGATTTACAAAATTGGATGAACACCAGCTGGCTGAGGCTGAACTCTGACAAAACAGAGGTGTTGGTGGTAGGTGGTCCACACATGATGGATAAAGTTCAAAACGCTCACCACCTCAAACTAGCAATTGGGGGAGATACTGTACAGTATAAAGACTCTGTGCGAAACCTTGGGGTGATCCTGGATGGAAATCTAAAACTCAGACAGCAGGTATCAGCTGTCGTCAAGTCTTCCTTCTTCCATCTAAGAAATATAGCGAAAATCAAACACCTTATCCCAGCTGAAGACCTACCTGCCCTGGTTCACGCATTTGTATCCTCCCGCCTAGACTACTGCAACGCCCTGTTCATCGGATCTACAGATAAGGCTCTGCGCCCCTTAAAGCTAGTACAGAATGCTGCAGCCAGACTCCTAGCCAATGCCCCCCGCAGCTCACACATCACCCCAGTACTGCAAACTCTTCACTGGTTGCCAGTAAAATGGAGAATCAATTTTAAGATCTGCCTGCTGACATTCAAGGCTCTACACCACATGGGACCCAAATACATAGCGGATCTATTGGAACTTTATGCCCCTTCACGCACCCTCCGCTCTGCCAACAAGATGAAGCTGGTTATTCCCAGGATACACTTAACATTTGGTGCTCGGGCCTTTTCCTACGCAGCCCCTACTCTATGGAACTCACTTCCACAATCAGTACGAGAGGCTCCTTCTCTGGACAGCTTTAAAAAAAGGCTAAAAACTCACCTCTTTTTCCGAGCCTTTGAGACTGCATAATGCAGGGTCACAGCGCTTTGAGTCCCCAGGGAGAAAAGCGCTATATAAATATTATTGTTATTGTTGTTATTGTTATTGTTACATATGATGTGATTCTGCCCCTGAGAACTGCCTTAGCCATTTCCCAGAACAGGATCGGATCTGAGGTATGCTCCTGATTGTCTAGAAAAAAATCCTGCCATCACATTCTTATTTTACTCTCAAGTCTTCATTGCCGTAAAATGTTGTTGGAAATCTCCACAGAATATCCATGCCCCTAGTAAAATTGCCTTCTAGTTCTAAGAGTATTGGGGAGTGATCTGATATCACTACATTTTCTATTGTGGCCCTATTAATTCTTGTTCTTAGCGAGTTCTGCACAAGCAAGACATCTAACCTAGAAAAAGTTTTATGTTTGGGGGAGTAGTAGGTATACTCATGCTCTAGAGGATGTGAGTATCGCGATGTGTCAAACCACAGGATTCTAGTAGTGGCTGTATAAATTTGTCCCTATTTTTCAGTGACTTTTTCGGATGACTCCTATCTTCCCAGAAATTAGGCACTGGATTCATATCCCCTCCTATGATCACGGCAGTGGAGACTTCGAGCAAAACCTTTTCCTGTATAGCAGTGAAGTATTTTTTATGATCTGAGTTTGGACCATATAGATTATATATTGTAATATTTTCTCCCTCTTGTTGAGCAATATTAATACTCCTGCTTTTCTGTCAACCGCCGTGGATCCATATACCGACCCTACCCAATATTTGGCCATGTATTTAAACTGGTCAGACCGCAGGTGCGTTTCCTGCAGCAGACAAATGTCTGGTCTGAATTTACCTAAGTGCCGGATTATTTGTGACAGTTTTTCCGGGGTTTGTAGCCCCTTCACATTCCATGACACTATTTTCATGTAATTTGCGATCGTAGTTTGAGATTATCGTGCATTGCATCTCCAGAAAAATTAAATTTCACATTTCTAATATAGCACAGAACGAGAGACCCCTGAATAAAAACCCCCATAATATCCCCTTTCCTCACACCCCTCAAACACCCCAAAATAATCCAAAGTTAATACTTGCATAAGACTTCTCTTCTTCCCCACACAGGTAAAATAACTCCACTCTCCGAAGACCTCATAAAGAGGCACCCATATCCCTTGCTAACATAACAATGCAACAATGCAAAGCAGAGAAAACATATATGTTTGAGGCCATATAAGACAGGTCAACGTTCAGTACTTTTTAAATGATGCAGAGCATGTCCTCAAAAGAGAGGAAAAAATAGGAAAAAAAAAATACAGGAAAGCAAAAACAGAAAAAAAAGCAGTTATGACCATCTTGGGTTTCAAGAAGGATGAAGAATTAGGAAGGCATAGCCTATCAGTGTTAATCAGTGGCTATGTACTTAATGAAAACTGAATTGTTGCAATATGTTTAGTGCAAAAAAAAAAAACGCTTTTCCAAAATATAAAAAAGAAAAATATTGAGATTTTTGCAGAGACTGTGCTCGAAAATAACATGTGTACATGTTCCACGCCTACAGTCCCAACCTTTTCAGTCTGGATTGTCCTTTCCGGATCCAGGTGAGCAGTCTGGGTTCCTTGTTCCAGATCTAGGCGAGCATTCTGGGTTCCCCGTACCAGATCTAGGTGAACAGTTCTGACTTCCCTTGTCAGATCTAGGTGAGCAATGCGGACTGCCATTCCCTGATTTAGGGGAGTTCGCTCCCGGTCTGGACACATAATGCTTCAAGAAAGTTTTTGCTTGTTCCGGGGACTGAAAGGTATGTATTTTATTTTCGTGATCCGTCACTTTAAGGATTGCTGGGTAGACGAGGGAGAATTTCATTTTTGATGCAAAGAGTATTGCAAACAGATGTGAATGCCCTCATTTTTTGTGAGACTTCAGCGGAAAAGTCATTAAATAAACGTTTGGTTGCATCCTGGATCACTAGATCTTGGTTGTGGGCTCTATATGCCGTTAGGAGAGCTACTTTGTCCGCATAGTCCAAGTAGCGTGCCATCACCATGCGGGGCGGTGGATTTTTCTGATAAATCTTTCTTTATTGCCTTCAGGGAGTTTTTAGTGGCTTTTTCTATCATGGCCTGTATGTCTGGAGACTCTGGAGCAAGCACCTTCCCCACCTCCGCTGCAAGTTTTTTATAGTTTATGGAAAGTTCATTGTTCTTACCCCTTCGGGAGGAGTTGCCACCATCAGATTCCCAGTCCGAGATGTCCTGCTGCGGTGAGGGGGAGCGCAAGTGCTTTCTCCTCTGTGAACACTGAGTTATCTCTTCTGGAGGTATTTCCGCCCGCCATCTTGCTTTCTTCCTGGCTCGCCTCGCGGTGTCCGGCAGTGCTGGAGCGTGTAAGATACCGCTCCATAAGCGATGTGGTGGGTAGCCAGGTTGTCTGCTGTATTTAGGGCAAGTTGTGGGCGCTTAGCTGGGTAATAGCAGGGATTGGGGCTCTCAGTCAGCCGGAGCTCCTCTTCTAGCCTGCTTCCATGCGGGCACCGGAACCGGAAGTTCTCTGTAGTTAATTTCACACGCAGTTAATTAGCAGCCTGTCTTTAACTTAAGAATTCTGGAGTTATTTTAAGGATTGAAGAGTTAACTTAAAGACAGAGAGTTAAAGGGAACCAGAGATGAACGTTTCACACAAAATAAACATATCAGTCGATAGCTTGTAAAGAATAAATGCTCTACCTGATAATTTCGCCGCTCTGGTGTGCCTTTTTTAGTGTTTTTTTATCCATTATTGCTCCAGGAAAAATCAAATATGGCCGCTGGCTCATATCCCTTCTGCTTCCGGGTCATGAGTGGTTCTGGATGTGCTGTCTAGGCTATATGAGACTAGGCTGCTATCTAGGCTATATGAGAAAGGCTGCTGCAGCCTTTCATCTGTGTGCTTTCATTTTAGTATGATGTGCAGCTGCCTGTTGGAAGTGTCTCATAGGAATGAAACTGCAGTCATCATCATTATCTAGTGCACATAGAGCACACAGGGATCATATTGAAGCCACACTTGTCTGTTCAGAGCTTCTCTCTCAGCAGGAGCAGCCCCTCCCATGTCATCACAGCTCTCAGTATGCAAAGCAGGAAATCTGAGCCAGGAGGTGGCAGGCTTGGGCTTGAAAAGACTCCACAGAAGAGTGACTCACTATAATGATTCCTGGTCAAACCTAGACTGAGCCAGTCGGGGATTCTTATCACAGCTGCTAATAGACTAATTAGGCAGATAAGAATGAAACTAAAAGCAGGGTAGGTGTTTACTGCCATGTTCCCACTGATAAATTTAATAAAATACATGAGTGTGCTTTGTCTCTGGTTCTCTTTAACCGTAGGTTTGCTTGAGGTAAAATGTTTCCTGAATACTACATGCCTCATCACCATGGTGATAACTCTAGAAATGTTCTTAAAAACAGGAGATAAGCTTAGTGAATTGAGGCTATTATGTATTGTGATTTCATTTTTAGATTGCATATTGCATGATATTGCATGATATTGTATGCTTGTTTTTGGTGTGATTCAAACACCACTGCGGCCAAATATACCAGCAGGGCTGCCAGGCACATGTTGTTTTTTAACAGCAAATAAATATGGTTGCCTCCACATACTTCTCGCTTCAGGTTCCCTTTAACTATAATCAGAATTATTAATTCTTTGAGCATGTGAACAGAACTCTGGGTCCTGTGAAAATACTGGTCTTCTTGTATAGGTCTATGTGTCTTTTTAGCATTCAAGATGCTCATCTATTCTAAAAGCTCTCCAGAACTCTTATCTCCTGTTGCATAAGTCTGACTATACTATGAGACTGGTGCGGTGCGTTGTTGCTCAGAGGGAATGCAAACCCTTCCACTGCTAGGATAGCTTACATTGTTTTCAAGTTGTGCGATAGCCCAAACATCCCAAAAAACTGACTGTTCTTTCCCCATTGCTCTTTCCCCATTGGTCAGCTGTTAACCTTCCTACGTTGGAAACTGGCTCTTAGTTTACCAGGACACCCCTACACACACATCCACACCATGGCATCCTGTTGACCAGTGCTTTTATTTTTATTTATTTTTTTTTAAACCCAAAAAAGTTTATTAAGCATATAATACATGTACAGGCAAAAACTGCATTCACAAAGTACAAGGGACACATTATATGCATAACCAAGTGCACAGATCAAAAATACATATCACATTATAAACACCCAATTGCTGTAAATTCAAAGAGAAGGTATCAAACCATAAAGTAATTGCACTTATAGCTATAGAATTTACCATAGGGGCGAAGGTAGATTGGCCTGATGTGTTTTAAAGAACAGCAAAGAACAATAAGGAGGAGATAACGTGTTAGAACAATGAAATGTAGTGTTGCGTGACATATAGATCACAGGTACTGGTATGTAACCGCAACTTAGCATATAAGATGTCACGCCTCTGACAGGGAATGTTGATGTAGGCATATTAAATTGGAGAACTGGGGTTTATTTACGGTTTTTCCATTGATCCCAGATTAGGTGGAATTGAGGTGTACGACTCCTGTGTGTATAGACCATTTTTCTGTAGGTCAACCCATCATCCAAGCGCTTAATCCAGCTAGAGAGCGGCGGCACTGCAGGGGACAGCCAACGTAGGGCTATCTCCTGTCGCGCCGCAAATAGGGCCTCACGAACAAATGTCTTAGTGCAAGGTTGTAGACCCTCATCTTGGATGACACCCAACACACACAAAACCGGGTCAAGGGTTACTGGGGAGCCCATCTTGTCGTGCAAAAATTTTATTACTTGTTTCCAGAAGGCGGTTATTTGAGGGCAGCTCCAGATCAAGTGAAAAAATGAGGGGGAGTCGAACCCACATTTTGGGCATAGCTTACTGGCGTTGGCATCGTACTTGACCACACGAGACGGGGTAAGATACTCCTGATGTAAAATGTATAACTGAGTGGCACGGTCTTTAATGCACACCGAGACTCTCTTAACTGCCTCCAAGGCCTCATCCCAATCGTCGTCCTCCAAGACCAGTCCTTCATTGAGCCATCTCTCCTTGGACACTAGAGTGCGGTCACAGGCACCACTTTCTATTCGTTCTTTGTAGATATCTCCTATTTGGTGTTTGGTGGGACCCTTTTCAATTAAATGTAATATGTTATGGGACTCTATGCATATAGGTAACTTTTTAAATTGTGTCTGGAAAGCGTGTTTCAATTGCAGGTATCTAAAATGGTGAGCTGCAATAGTGGGGTGGCGTTCTAGCAGGGTATTGAATGAAGCAAGGTTCTGTCCATTCATTATATGACCTAAGAATACAATTCCTGCCCTCTCCCAAAATGCTAGATCAGGGATGGATTTGAACTCTGGGAATTGTGGGTTATGCCAGAGTGGGGTATGGAAATCATACTTAGTGGAGGAGTAGAGGCCGCCCACTCTTTTCCAGACAGTGCAGGCTTGTGCTAGAATTGTATTGTGTGATTTATTTGGAGGGATTTATTCACGTAAAATGTTCAGGGCAACACTCTTTTGTTAGGTCATTATCATATCCCAGGGCTTCAGGGTTGTATACGTCATTGGTGGAAAACCAGGTAGCTATGTGCTGGATTTGAGCAGCAAAGTAATAGTTCTGAATAGATGGAAGGGCTAAACCCCCTAGGCCATTTGGGTTTATCAAGAGAGCGTATTTAACACGGGGTCTCTTATTGTTCCTCACAAAAGATAGAATAGTGACTCTACATTTCTTAAAAACTGAGAGCGGTATGTATATAGGGGAGTGATGGAGGATGTACAGGAGCTTGGGAAGCAGTACCATTTTAACCAGGTTTATTCTACCCACTACCGATAGATATAATTTGGACCAGGTCTTGCATTTTGTCTGTACAAAGTTAATAAGGGGCAGTATTTCCGATGCCATATATTGTTTGGGGTTCTAATGGATCAGCACTCCAAGGTATTTGAAGGATTGCACTATTTGTAATGGAGTGGACGATCGGGATGGAGGCATAGGAGGCACATCTAAGTACATCAGGACCTATTTGGATTTGTTCAGCCTCAAACTAGAGTAGTAACCAGACTCCTCTATCGTGTCTAATGCAGCCACAAGAGAGGAGCCCGGGTCCCCAAGAATAAAATTGTGTCATCAGCATAAAGGCTGACCTTTTCTTCTGAGTGCCCTGTACGGAATCCATGAATCATGGGATTGGCTCTAATGCGGCAGGCCAGGGGTTCTACAGCTAGAGCGTAAAGGAGAGGGGATAAGGGGCACCAATGTCTAGTTCCACGGCCTAGTGAAAAGGACTCCGAGATCCACCCGTTCGTGCCCACCCTTGCCTTAGGGGCCTGATACAGCAGTTTAACCCATTTGCTGAACACCTCCCCAAAGCCAAACCTGGCAAGGACCGCCTGGAGGTAGGGCCATTCAACCGTGTCAAATGCTTTGGCCATGTCTAACGAGGCAACAGCCCTACTGCCAGAATTAGAGCGGTTGGCTTGCAAGTTAGTCATTAAACGCCGAATGTTTATTGCCGTGTTTTTCCCAGGCATAAAGCCGGTTTGGTCAGGGTGAATTAACGTTAAGATTACTGAGTTTAATCTAATGGCTAGTACCTTTGCTAGGATTTTAATGTCTGTTGTAAGAAGGGAAATTGGACGGTACGGATCGCATATAAGGGGGTCCTTGCCAGGTTTGGGTAGAACAATAATGAGGGCCTCTGTCATGGAAGGGAGGAGCTGGCCTGCCTCAAAAGCCGCTTCATAGGTTTGTAGCAACAGAGGTATGATAGAGTCAGAGTATTTTTTATAGACTTCGATAGGAATGCCGTCCAAGCCCGGAGCCTTTTTGTTAGGGAAGCTTGCTATTGCAGTGGATAGCTCGTCTTGGGTTATAGGGGCATCTAGTATCTCGGCCTGCTCTGGAGTTAACCTAGGGAGAACTATCTCAGACAGGAAGATCTCGGAGTTGACTAGTGCTTAATATAATGAAAATAAGAATTCCTTTTTTTTTTTTTTTTTTGTTTGTTTGTTTGTATCGTGCGTGTCACCTGTCGGACTCAAAGCGCACTCATTAGTAAATAGATGCAGGCTTACTAAATAGGAATAGCCAAGATTTGAACCCAGGATGCCCATGTCAGAGGCAGAGCCCTTAACCATTACACCATACAGCCAATATGAGGACACAGAAGAAGCTGGAACTTTATCCAGTGTGTGTTTGTGTGTGCGCGCGTAGGACACAAATTACGATAAATGTGAATTCCCCTTACAGTAGTAAAGATCACAGAGACACACACACACACACACACACACACACACACACACACACACACACACACACACACACACACACACACACACACACACACACACACACACACACACACACACACACACACACACACACACACACACACACACACACACACACACACACACACACACACACACACACACACACACACACACACACACACACACACACTTACTTTTATCTCCATCTGTCTCTCATACTGCTTTCCTTGCAAAATATTCCAAAAACTAATTTAGGCACATCATTGAAGTTACTTTCAAGTTGTATGCTGGCCATTAATGAAAACTGCTTTGTGGAAAAGAGAAGCAATACTTACCTCTGCAATTTACAATGCTGACAACTGCAATGTGTACTTCTGACAATGTGTTACTTTAACTCCCAGAAATCCAGGGCCTAGCTCTTTAACCATATGGCCATCATAACTTCCCTCCCTATTTCCAGCCACTGGAGTGAAGAGAACAGTGGCTGGAAATTAAGATCACAGCTAACTTTTATAAGTTTTCAGTACCAGGAGGTAGAATACACTGAGGTGCATTTAGTGTTGTGATCACCGTACAAGGAGTGAGAATTTTCTATAATGGGGGAAATTGCTGCATACTAGATGGCGGTGTTCCCTAAAATACTACACTTTTTCAGGACCCTCCCCATTGCCATCCCTAGGAAATTCTTTAAAGACATAAACAAATTAATTTCCTATTTCCTTTGGAAAACAAAAAACAAAACATAGGCTCCCCTTCACAACATTAACCCCCACAAAAAAGGAGGTTATGGCCTTCCAAACCCTCTCTATTTATTATTATTATTATTATTATTATGCGGAGGTATTGGACACGCTAAATCACAGCTCATGGACCTAATTTTTCTGAAATGGACTACAATACCCGCGAAAAAATACTCGGTGTATCACCCACTCTGAAACCTCTCAGAAAATATTTAATTTTTTTAGTAGGAGGGCTTTTTGGCCTCTTTAGGTCTCCTATACCTTCCTAGTGGGTCACCCCGTGCTGCTTGGTTACTGAGAAAATCTTGCAAATGGTATCTCATCCCTCATATGTTATCTAAGATGTCTTTCATTCACCCTCCAGATTGTTGGAGACAGTGCTCCCAATTAGGAACATTAGCCCATATTTCATGGTCCTGCCCCATAGTAACACCCTTCTGGGAGCAATTACCAAACCGAATATCCGCCATAGTGGGAACCAGATGACACTTATCTCCCCAATTAGCTCTTTTTCTGGTGGGTAAAGATCAATTTCCAGTAGAATTCAGACTGGTGACCAAACACATATCATTTGTGCAGCTAGATAACTATTTTTGGCCAATTAGAAGCAAACTCAACTACCCACTATGCCTCAGCTTGCCCAACTAGTTGACCAAAACCTGCAAATGGAGTACCGTATCTCGTATTAAGAAACGGATGCACCATGTGTACAGATATATGGAAGTTTGATTGGGAATCATTGCGAAAATAATTATCTTAAAATTACTGTAGAAAAAACCATTATCCACCAACGATGAAAAGAAAAGTTCCTCCACCCCACCCCATTATCCCCCCCACCCCCATTTTACCCCCTGGCTGACCTTCTTATTAGCTACACATCCCTGCCATATACCGAGAGCAGCTGCTCACCAGTTTGGGAATTCTGGCCTAATTTTGAACCTATGAATAGTGTTTCAATAGTACTTTAAGGTTATTGTTAAATTGCTGTTGTATTAACAAATGTTTAATGTTCGAGTTGCAATTCCTCCAATACCTGAAATAGTCATGGAGACACTTTCTGTCTTAAACTTTGCTTCTCGTGTGTGTCATATATTTGCTTTGGTTCATCTCTTCATTGTTCTGCTTCATGAAAGCAACACAGTAATGCTGTTTATCTTTATGAACAAATCAATAAAAAATATTTACACAAAAATCATGTTAATAAACACTAACCTAGTAAATAGGTAGACTTCCCTGTTGGATAAGCATTTGTTCTTTTTTAGAATGCATTGCACTTCTCATTGGTAAATAGTGTGGATATTAAAGGGACTCCGAGCAGTGCAGAAACTATGGAAAGATGCATATCATTTTAAAGCTCTCTTTCTCCTCTTTCCAATGATATATAAACCGCCGCCCTACGCCTATTAGTATTCGCTATATCGCGATTGAAATTGCCGCGGGCAGGATTTCAATCGCGAAAATAGAGAAAACTAAAAGGAGTAGGGTGACGATTTAGGTGTCGCCAGAAAGAGGAGAAAGAGGGCTTTAAAATGATATCCATCTTTCCATAGTTACATTGTATTACACAGGGCGACTTTTTCCTAAAGTCAGCAGCTCCATTCTGCTGAATGGAGCTGCTGACACTGGGGAAAGTGTCGTCCTGTGTAATACAAGTAACTATGGAAAGATGGATATCATTTTAAAGCTCTCTCTCTCCTCTTTCTGGCGAAACCTAAATCGTCATCCTACACCTTTTTAGTTTTCTCTATTTTCACGATTGAAATCGCGGCCATGGCAATTTCAATCGCGAAAATAGCGAAAACTAAAAGGCACAGCTTGGTGTAATTGCCTTCTTAAAACAGAAGGAAATTTGCAATAATTCAGTTATAAATGAACATTTGTGGTTACCCACAATGCACACCTACTAAATATGCAAATTATCCCTTTTTGCCCTTGTTAAGCCAAGCAAGCATCCAGAACTGCTGGTTTATAGCAAGCCTATAGCTTTACAGCTATAGGCTTGCTATAAACCAGCGGTTCTGGATGCTTGCTTGGCTTAACAAGGGCAAAAAGGGATAATTTGCATATTTAGTAGGTGTGCATTGTGGGTAACCACAAATGTTCATTTATAACTGAATTATTGCAAATTTCCTTCTGTTTTAAGAAGGCAATTACACCAAGCTTTGCTTTTTTAGTAGGAGGGCTTTTTGGTTCCTTTTATCCCCCTATACATTCCTAGTAGTTTGGGTCACCCTGAGCTGCTTGGTTACTCTATTAAAAGGCATAGGGCAGCACTTTATATATCATTGGAAAGAGGAGAAAGAGAGCTTTAAAATGATATGCATCTTTCCATAGTTTCTGCACTGCTCGGAGTCCCTTCAAATATATACTGGATTTTTGGAATACTGCATTTATGCAGACCCCACAGTATCCTTCAGACAAGTGATTTTTCAAGATGCTAGAATCAATCCATTTACTTTTAGTAGTTTACTGCATGTACTCATTTGGTAATGCTTTATGTTTAAATTCTATAGGTCACGTGCTTTCAGATTTGGTTTGAATTTTTTTTTACCAATGTTTGTCAAGTGACATTTTGAACATACATTTATATTTATTTTATTATGTGGAAAATGTAAATATGTCTGTAGTGAATAAATTGTTATTATATACTGCTGTAAATGTATACAATCTTATCTGGTCTTTTTCTGTGTATTACATGTTTAGTGCAAGTCAACTTGGAGGATTTGTCACCGTCATCAGCTTTTTTTATAATCACGGAGAGGTAGGTATTCAGTATTCAGTTATTGCTTTTTTTTCTGTTATCTGTAGACAGTCCCTGATTTAAAAATGACCAGAGTTACGTTTCAGAGATACAAAGTCAGGGCCGGCTCTACACAGGGGCAAGAGGGGACAGCGCCCCCTCAAATAAATATTTTGCCCACTCAAAGATGTATTGCAGTCTCGATTTGTGTCATCTGATAAGGGGTAATGTCACTCCGTGCAGTGTGAGTTCAGAACAGTGGCTCTGCCACACAGGGAAAAATCATGCTGCCAGAGGCACTTTACAGCTTTGAGACCTCCTTCTATTTACCATGCTGCCTGGCTGGCTGTTTACTGGAGGAAGGTCCTGCCCCCGACGTGCAAAGCAGTGAGGAGAGAGCTGCTCCAGCTTGCAGTAGTTTGAATCTGCCTGCAAAGCCATGTTTCTGTCTCAGCTCCAGGTTCATCTCCTCTACACAGCTGCCAGGAGTTATTGGCCTCAATTCTGGTAGGGGTGTGAATTAAAAAAAAAAAAAACTATCGGGAAAACACTGCATTCGTTATTCATTATTTTTTTAAATTCTGGTAGTTTTTTCCGCTTGCGAGTGATGTTTGTTAATTTACTGAGAGAGGGAGAAGCCATGTGGTAATTTAGTTATAACCATGCAGAAATCAGTTAAATGCGGTATTTTCCCGACTGTGAGCGGCACGTGTTGCAGGCAGACGGCGAGCACAGAGCATAGAAGGATCGGCTTGGACGGGAGCCCAAGAAGCTGGAAGGTGGAAGCAGGAGTGAAGAACTATTAATGCAAATTGCGTAAGTATAATTTTTTGCTTATGTTCAATCTCCCTCCCGATCCCCCCCCCCCCCCCCTTCTCTCCTGCACTTCTTCCCGACCCCCAGTCACTTTTTGACTCTGCTTTCTCCACCTGGGTGTTAACCACCCCGAACATTGTCTCTTGCAGTATTTGCTGCGCTTTGAATCTGATCTATATATAGATACACACACACACACAGTGATGTGAAAAACTATTTGCCCCCTTCCTGATTTCTTATCCTTTTGCATGTTTGTCATACTTAAATGTTTCTGCTCCTCAAAAACTGTTAACTGTTAGTCAAAGATAACATAATTGAACACAAAATGCAGTTTTAGATGGTTTTTATTATTTAGTGAGAAAAAAAACTCAAAACCTACATGGCCCTGTGTGAAAAAGAAATTGCCCCCTGAACCTAATAACTGGTTGGGCCACCCTTAGCAGCAATAACTGCAATCAAGCGTTTGCGATAATTTGCAACAAGTCTTTTACAGCGCTCTGGAGGAATTTTGGCCCACTCATCTTTGCAGAATTGTTGTAATTCAGCTTTATTTGAGGGTTTTCTAGCATGAACCGCCTTTTTAAGGTCATGCCACATCATCTCAATAGGATTCAGGTCAGGACTTTGACTAGGCCACTCCAAAGTCTTCATTTTGTTTTTCTTCAGCCATTCAGAGGTGGATTTACTGGTGTGTTTTGGGTCATTGTCCTGCTGCAGCACCCAAGATCGCTTCAGCTTGAGTTGACGAACAGATGGCCAGACATTTTCCTTCAGGATTTTTTGGGAGACAGTAGAATTCATGGTTCCATCTATCACAGCAAGCCTTCCAGGTCCTGAAGCAGCAAAACAACCCCAGACCATCACACTACCACCACCATATTTTACTGTTGGTATGATGTTCTTCTGCTGAAATGCTGTGTTACTTCTACACCAGATGTAACGGGACATGCACCTTCCAAAAAGTTCAACTTTTGTCTCAGCGGTCCACAAGGTATTTTCCCAAAAGTCTTGGCAATCATTGAGATGTTTTTTTTTAGCAAAATTGAGACGAGCCTTAATGTTCTTTTTGCTTAAAAGTGGTTTGCGCCTTGGATAGCTTCCATGCAGGCCATTTTTGCCCAGTCTCTTTCTTATGGTGGAGTCGTGAACACTGACCTAACGGTTTTTGATGAACAGAAACATTTAAGTGTGACAAACATGCAAAAGAATAAGAAATCAGGAAGGGGGCAAATAGTTTGTCACACCACTGTATATATATACACACACACACACACACACACACACACACACACACACACACACACACACACACACACACACACACATATACATATATACACACACACACACACACACACACACACACACACACACACACACACACACACACACACACACACACATACCACTTCGGACTCGCATCTTGCAGCATGTCTGATGAATACATGTGCCCAATTTCAGGCCGAAATTGGTTTCATCATTGATCGAGCATGCTCTTGGTTACACTGATTTTCAATTGGCCACTTCGGGTTCTGGCTGGTCAGAATGCAAAGTGGCCGGCTCATGAAACATGCTTCAGTTTCGGACTTTGACCGGGCCAGAAAGATTTGTGACTTCAGCTGGCTGGCCAAGTCCTGAAGTCCCGCTCACCGCCGCCAGGAAGCTCCGCTCACCTCTCCTCCCCCGCTGTCGCTACATACTCAGTCAGACCGATCAGGGCGACCGTAGCAAGGAGGCAGAGAGAAGCATAGCAGGCTGCCAGCTCACGCGAGACCTGCAGGACCCGAACACTTCAATTCAGAAGTGACGTGATGTCATTGAACACTTCTGCATATGAAGTGTTTGGGTCCGGGTGGGTAGCATGCGCGCTGCTCTGCCTTTCTCTGCCTCTCTGGTCGCCCTGATCGGAAGTCTGAATAGCGGCTCCAGCAAAGTTCCCCCAGCAATGACCCCACAGCCATGCACAGCCCTAAAGCAAAGACCCCACAGCCATGCACAGCCCCCCCAGCAGAGCACCCACAGCCATGCACAGCCCCCCAGCAGAGCACCCACAGCCATACACAGCCCCCCCCCCAGCAGAGCACCCACAGCCATACACAGCCCCCCCCAGCAAAGCACCCACAGCCATGCACAGCCCCCCCAGCAGAGCACCCACAGCCATACACAGCCCCCAAGCAGAGCGCCCACAGCCATGCACAGCCCCCCAGCAGAGCACCCACAGCCATGCACAGCCCCCCAGCAGAGCACCCACAGCCATACACAGCCCCCCCCCCAGCAGAGAACCCACAGCCATACACAGCCCCCCCCAGCAAAGCACCCACAGTCATACACAGCCCCCCCCCAGCAGAGCACCCACAGCCATACACAGCCCCCCAGCAGAGCGCCCACAGCCATGCACAGCCCCCCAGCAGAGCACCCACAGCCATGCACAGCCTCCCCAGCAGAGCACCCACGGCCATTCACAGCCCCACCAGCAGAGCACCCACAGCCATGCACAGCCACCCCCAGCAAAGCACCCACAGCCATGCACAGCCCCCCAGCAGAGCACCCACAGCCATGCACAGCCCCCCCAGCAGAGTGCCCACAGCCATACACAGCCCCCCCAGCAGAGCACCCACAGCCATACACAGCCCCCCAGCAGAGCACCCACAGCCATACACAGCCCCCCAGCAGAGCACCCACAGCCATGCACAACAGCCCCCCAGCAGAGCACCCACAGCCATGCACAGCCCCCCAGCAGAGCGCCCACAGCCATGCACAGCCCCCCCAGCAGAGCGCCCACAGCCATACACAGCCCCCCCAGCAGAGCACCCACAGCCATACACAGCCATACACAGCCCCCCAGCAGAGCACCCACAGCTATGCACAACAGCCCCCAGCAGAGCACCCACAGCCATGCACAGCCCCCAGCAGAGCACCCACAGCCATGCACAGCCCCCCAGCAGAGCACCCACAGCCATACACAGCCACCCCCAGCAAAGCACCCACAGCCATGCACAGCCCCCCAGCAGAGCACCCACAGCCATGCACAGCCCCCCAGCAGAGCACCCACAGCCATGCACAGCCCCCCCAGCAGAGCGCCCACAGCCATACACAGCCCCCCCAGCAGAGCACCCACAGCCATACACAGCCCCCACAGCCATACACAGCCCCCCAGCAGAGCACCCACAGCCATGCACAACAGCCCCCCAGCAGAGCACCCACAGCCATGCACAGCCCCCCAGCAGAGCACCCACAGCCATGCACAGCCCCCCCCAGCAAAGCACCCACAGCCATGCACAGCCACCCCAGCAGAGCACCTACAGCCATGCACAGCACCCAGCCATGCATCCCCCCTCATCTGTGGCTAATCACCACTGTAATTTGATCTCTCCCCTGTGTCACCTGACTGCCACAGCAGAGCAGCGAATTTAAAGGCACGGGATGTTAACAATATGACTTCTCCCAAGAAAGCAGGACGTAGACACACTGCAGATTTATTGCAGGATTTGTATCAGCTGTAACTAAAAAATGCTTTTCTTTAAAAAAAAAAAAAGATTATGCTGTATCTTTCAGAGCAGAGAGGAAGTTCCGAGTGCCATTCATGGTGACCGGACAGGACCCGCGATGTTCTGGGATTTGTGCGTTTTGGACTTTGGCCGACTGACTTTGGCCGTTTCTAGAACTGGCTGGCCAATGTCAGAAATTCCCAGCATTTTGGACTTTGGCCAACGTAAAATAGGCCAGTCCTAGAAACGGATTGGCCGATTTCTGGTTTTGGCCGTAACATATAGATACAAAGAAAATATTTTATTCAGCAATGTGGCTGACACTTAGGGATACAGAAAAAAAAACAAAACATAAAATCAGCCATTGTTATGACTAGTATTGCAAGTTAAAAATTGGCTTCTGTGTGTGGAGATGCAAATCAGTTGCACAGTGTTCTGTAAGGCTACGTTCACACTGTGTATCACAACACAACGGTGTGTTAGAAGTGTGATGTGACAGTACTTCACTGCTTCTGTAAATGCACACATTGTTTGTTAAATATACGGTATGCATCACAATATTCAGTGCTAAATTACTGCACTGCTGATGGACCGATTTGTCTACATTTTTGTATTGATGATTGTTTATGAAACTCGTAGGTGGATTCACAGTTAGTGCTAAGTTAAAGACTCGTACACACGTCAGATTTTTGCAAACAACCCGTCGTTTGGACGTCAAATCGGGCATGTGTACAGTCTGTCATTCAGCTGATGAGAATGGACTTGAACGATCCGCGGATCGCTCTAGTCCAGTCTTATCAGCTGAATGACAGACTGTACACACGCCCGATTTGACGTCCAAACGACCGATCGTTTGGACGTTCAAACGACGGGTCGTTTGCAAAAATCCGACGTGTGTGTGTACCTTTAGAATGATCTGGTGCACTGATGTGCACATACTGTTGTATTATCAGAGCTATTGCATTGTATGCAGAAATTTTGCATGGATTTTCTCTTATGATTTTCTTTTTAAAGGAATCCGCAGCCAAAAAAGCCTGCCCGCGATCTTCTTCCCCGGGGCTTCCTCCAACCCCTTGCCGCCTACACGTCCCATACCACAGCCTTCTCCTAATTTATTTAAGGAGACATATTCTTTAATGTGTTGCTCTATTAATTCTACATTCTTAGAGTGGGCTAGAATGTAAGGAGGTAATCTCCACTTGAGTTTATTAGTAGATGTATGTATGGGAGTAAAAGAGGTGGAGACCCTAGAGTGGTCTGATAATGGGGAGCATGGCCGTGCAGAGGATCCTCAAGGGGGTGGTGCTCAAATTTGAAAAAAGGGGCCCTAATCGATCAATCATGCTAAATTGTGTATGTAATATCCCCTTTCCAGAAAGCATTAGGCAGTCTTAACCAGCCCCCCCCCCTCCCCCACCACCACCACACGCACACACACACACACACACACACACACACACACACACACACACACACACACACACACACACACACGCCTTTATAGCAGTATCAGGCAGACATTGTGTCTCCTTCCAACCAAGTCTTTTGGCGTCACCAACCTCAAATCAGCAGTCATAGGTGCCCACTATTAGAGTGGACACTGGGGAGCCTGATGTAGGCACAGACTCACCTTTCATTACTGGGACCTCTATCCCTCTAGATCTGCACCCAAGCTTCTTTTCAGGCAAATAAGTGGTTGCCAATATGCATTGGTTGCTATGCATTAGTGCCAAGGTGCAGTGAGTGCCCAGATGCAGTGGGTGGTATGATGCAAAGGTCCACTTTGTGCTATGTTGCAAGTGGTGCTGAGATGCCAAAGTACAGTCTGTGTCAAGCTGCAGTGGGTACCAAGGTCCCTACATGAGTGAGTAGGGGGTGCCATGTGTGGTCTGCATGTGTGCCATGGGAGAGTGCTGAGTCTCATATGGGTCCGGACCAAGGGTGGGTACTGGGTGCTATTTGGGTGCTGGCCATGGGCTGGTACTAGGTGCATATAATGGCTTTGGAACTTGGTGCTGTGTGACTACTGTGCCATGTGGGTGTTGATTATGGGGGTTATAGGGAGTCATGTGGGTCTTAAGTGCAAATACTGAGTACCAAGTGGGTATTGTAAGTTAGTACATGTTGACATATGCGTGATGTGGGTGATGAATACTGGCTAGTGGGGTATTTATTGTTATGTGGGTGCTAAATGCAGATGCTGGGTGTCATGTGGGCTCTGGCTGTATGGGTGGGTATCAAGCATTATGTAGGTGTTGATTGCAGGTACTCAGTCCCTTGTGAGTTCTGGGTGCAAGTACTAAATGTCTTCTCACCCCGGCCATCCATAAACCTCCCAGATGTGCATGTCACTGTTAACCACACTACTATTCGCCCTACCTCTCAAGCCCATTGTCTGGGTTTTACCCTGGACTCCGCACTCTCCTTCACTTCCCACATCCAAAACCTCACAAAGTCCTGCAACTTCCACCTTCGTAACATCTGTAAGAATCGCCCTTTCCTGACCTCTGCCACCACCAAACTCCTCATCCATGCCCTCATAATTTCCCGCCTTGACTACTGCAATGCCCTGCTGTCTGGTCTCCCTATGACCCGAACAGCCCCACTGCAGTCCAATGCGGCAGCCAGAATTATCCACTGCTCCCATCGCTCCACCACGGCGTATCCCCTCCTTGAATCCCTCCACTGGCTTCCTATCCAGTCCAGAATCAGATTCAAGATACTGTGTCTGACCTACAAATCTGTCCACAAAACCTGTCCAACCTACATTTCCGATCTTACTCAGAGGTACGCACCTAGCCGCTCACTCCGCTCTTCCAATGAACTTCGCCTAACCGCCCCCCGCATCACCCAGTCCCATGCACGCCACCAGGACTTCTCAAGAGCTGCTCCAACACTATGGAACTCCATACCTCCACCCATTAGAGCAGTCCCCTCCTTCAACATCTTCAAGAAAGCCCTCAAAACTCACCTTTTCATTCTGGCCTACTACCCCTCACAAGTGCCCTAAACCCACAGCTGAACTCTGGTCCCCTACATTTCGTGTCCTTACCTCTCCCTCTAGATTGTAAGCCTTTGGGCAGGGTCCTCCTACTTTTGTGTCCTACCTGATCATGCACCTCCATTACTGTGAACCATGTGGAGGCTGTGTGCAGGTGTGAGTAGTGAGTGCCATGTCGGGGCTGGGTGCAAGTACTGTGCCATGTGAGTACTGGGTGCCAGCTATAGGGTTAAGGGGTGCAGGTACTGGGTGTCATGTGGCTGTTTAATGCAAGTACTAAGTGCCATATGAAGGCTGGATGTGAGTATTGGGTGCAGGATGCTTGGTGCAAGTACTGGGTTCTTGCTATAGTGGGGGTTACTGGTTGAGTGTAATGTGGGTGCTGAATATTAGTGGGATTGCTGTGGGTGCAGGGAATGGGAGGACACTGTGGGTACTTCTATGAATGGCATAGTTGCTGCTAGGGGAGGTAGAGGTCATTGTGGTTGCTGGGGGAGGTAGAGGTCACTGTGCGTGCTGGGGAGGGAGAAGTAACTGTGGGTGCTGTGGAAGGTAGAGGTCAGTATGGGTGCTGGAGGAAAGGGAGGTCACAAGTGGGTCCTTTGTGGGAGGTCACTGTGGGTCTTGGGGGAGGCAGAGGTCAGTGTGGTTGCTGGAGGAGGTAGAGGTCAGTGTGGGTGCTGGGGGAACCGTAGGTCACTGTGGGTGCTGTGGAAGGAAGGTCAGTATGGGTGCTGGAGGAAGGGGAGGTGACTGGGTGCTGGGAGAGGTCAGTGTGGTTACTAGAGGAGGGAGTAGTCGTGGTTGCTGTGTGTTGGGAAAGGTCACTATTGGTACTGGCGATGGGAGAGGTCACTGTAGGTGCTGCTTTTGAGATGGGAGGTCCCTGTGGGTGCTGCAGGGGACAGGAGGGTAGCTGCTGGGGGAGGAAAGCAACCGCAACCACAGTGACCTGTACTTCCCCCAGCACCCACAGTGACCTCTTCATCCACCTAGCACCCACAGTGACCTCTCCCTCCACCTAGGACCCATACTGACCTCTCCCTCCCCAGCACCCACATTTACCTCTAGGCAAAGGTAACTAAGGCTGCTAGGTGGAGGGAGAGGTCACTGTGGGTGCTGGGGGATGGAGAAGTTACTGTGGATGCTAAGTGAAGGAAGAGATCACTGTGGGTGCTAGGTAAAGGGAGAGGTCAGTATGGGTGCTAGGTGGAGGGAGAGGTCACTGTAGGTGCTAGGTGGATGGAGAGGTCACGGTGGGTGCTGGGGGAAGTACAGGTCACTGTGGTTGCTAGGTGGAGAGAGAGGTCACTGTGGATGCTAGGTAGAGGGAGAGGTCACTGTGGATGCTAGGTGGAGACAGAGGTCACTGTGGATGCTAGGTGGAGACAGAGGTCACTGTGGATGCTAGGTGGATGGAGAGGTCACGGTGGGTGCTGGGGGAAGTACAGGTCACTGTGGTTGCTAGGTGGAGAGAGAGGTCACTGTGGATGCTAGGTAGAGGGAGAGGTCACTGTGGATGCTAGGTGGAGACAGAGGTCACTGTGGATGCTAGGTGGAGACAGAGGTCACTGTGGGTGCTGGGGGAGGTAGAGGTCAGTATGGGTCCTAGGTTGAGGGAGAGGTCAGTATGTCACGCTAGGACTCCTGTCCGGGCCTCTTCACTTGAAAGTGTTCTGGCTGGGTGGGGCTTATCATAGTAGGGGGCAGTACTTATTTTGTGCGGGACCCCTCCCCCCCCCCCCCCCCCCCCTGTCTCTGCACTGCCTGATGGGGAGTGTAAGATTCTAGAATTTGTCATGCCTGTTATAAGAGCTCTTGAGGCGTATATATATACTGTATAATCAATTCTCAATGAGCATAGGTGCGGATGGGAGAAGAAAGTAAATTCTGTTTTGTTGGAATGAGCTTCTCTCCAAGTGTCTGCTCAGTTCAATTCTTTCCATAAGTTGAAGAAAGATTTAGGTGGTAAGGGTCTATTCTTTTGCACCTCTCTTTTACTACAATCCTTAGCTG
>NC_090650.1:166225900-166300900 GCF_040937935.1 Hyperolius riggenbachi
TTCCAAACTAGCAGTCTATTCAGGTCAACAGCAAAATACAAAAAGAGACGGCACACCACCGGCTGCAAAGATGCTTATATTTGAGAACAGAAGCGCTACATGTTACTGTCACAGGAGCCCTTGTGGCTGACCGCACTTAGCCTTCTAAACGGTGCCAGCGCACAGATCGTGCGAACTCTGGTCGCAGTCAATGCGCAGGAACCGTTAAGAATTAGCCGCAGACAACTCAGAAGGGAGCCTGTGAGACACGGGTAATTACAACGTCACCTACTGGTTCAGAGTAAACTGCCACCACTGCGGTTACTATGGGACCGTGGGGCCCACTAACTGACTGACTAATCCTGCGAATAAAACGGTTAAACACACGATATTCTGTCTAGCCAACAACAAACAAACAGTAGCGTATCTTCAGAGACCCGGGATCATTTCTGTGTGTGCTGATAAGCAGGGTAGCGAAACAGTGAATGACTTGGGAAAAGTCGTTTATTCACGCAATATAAATAATTAATATATACAGACAATTATGAAAATCAACAATTATTAAAACAGTAATAGCCAGTATGAAAAATAAAAGAAGGGAGAAAAATACTTAGTTCCTGGAAAGATGTCCTTATTGTGGGAAGAATCATAAAGTCCTTGGTTTCAAAGTCCAGAGTTCAGAGTTCAGACCAGGTGGATGCCAGCATATCCTCAAGCTGGCATCTGATGAGTGCAAGATGGTTCAGTGTGGAGGACTCCAGCCCGCCTGCTGGCTCTGTGCTTTTGATGAAGCTGGTTTGGGGGTGTGGCAGTGCCAGCCCCCTCTGAGCTACCAGCAAATGACAGTTCATTCCCTCTGAGAGATTTTAGAGCTAAACTTATGAATTGCTGTAACTCCTGAACCATACATGTTACATTTAGGGGGGTAACAGCTTCAGACTTGTTGGAAAATACAGATTAATATGACATCAGACACGGCTAAGCCAGCGGGTCAGGCTCCTGAGAAGATTCATATCTCGATAACCGGACGGTCTATCCCAAGGAATTTCATATCAGCACGATGGCCAGATTTTACCGGACAAGACGATATGAATTTTATAGCTGTGCGACATACGGTTTTCGTATGCCGACAGGAAATCATATCACCCATGCTTTCCTTATGGCTCATGCTTGGTGCCGGATCGGCTGGCTTTCTATGGCCCCCCTGTGGAGACAGTTTCCTGGTCCTTTTCATGGGGACATCTGCTGTAGGGGGAATGAGCTGGGCCCCACAGGGAGTCCAGCCACGTGCGACATTCCGGAGGGGTGAGGGGACTGCTTTGGCTCACAGGGGAACAGATCTCTGGATTTAAAACAACACAAAAATGTCATTTTCGGATCGCTTGCCTGACTACACAGATCCGACAGGGAGCGATCAGGAAAGCGACTGTGAATTCTCTAGATTCACCTGCGTTTCTCACGGCTATTCCGTGACAGTTACAGACACACAGGTCCTTCATCAGGCGCATACATACAGAGAGGAAGAGAATAGAACAGAAAGCTAGAGAAAGAAAAAACTAATTAGGCCAACGTCTATTGACATTTACTTCTCATACATACATACATACATACATACATACATACATACATACATACATACATACATACATACATACATACATATATATATATATATATATATATATATATATATATATATATATATATATATATATATATATATACTCCCAAAAGTAACATAGCTCACTCAGTAAATTGCAAATTGCAGGCATCAGGAAGAGAGGAGATTTAATACACTATTGAAAGAGCACACATGCTTCCTAAAGCTGCTCATCTGCCAGAAAAAAAAAACATGAGATGTTATAGCGTGCTTCCAATTCTTCCACGTTAAAGAAGCTCTGATGTTCTTTATGAAGCAGAATAAAAGCCTGCCAGGTCCATATAAAGACACCCACATTTATACAGACCTATCTCAATTTAAATCAGAAGAGAAGAAGGAGATGGGCACAGCTGCTAAAATACCCTTTATTGTGGCTGGGTTGAGGGGGGGGGAGGACAAGTCTGACAGCTGTTTCGCAGGGACTAGCCCTGCTTCATCTGTTGCAGGGCTAGTCCCTGCGAAACATCTGCTGTGCCCATCTCCTTCTTTTCTGATTGAAATTGTGGACTACCATTGGAGCATGCTGCAGGTAAGCCCAGTGTGGCATTATCCACCCCTGCTGCATTTTGTGCAACTGCTTTTTCCTCTCCCTATTTGCCTATCTCAATTTACTCTGACGAAGAAGAGAATCCTCACGCCTTTTGACAATATTCCTCAGAGAAAACCAAATGTCATATAAATGGGGCTTCCCCACCAAACTATTGCTGTCTCACAATGGGAAGATTTATGCTGTGTCATCCCTGGAACAAGGCACCGCTTTGCTGAAATCCTGGGGTCTGCACCTTCCTCCAATCCAGCAAACTACCCACAAGACCCCTCCGCACAAATTACCAAAGGTCTGACACTCTAACACTTGAACTGCTGTGGGTCACACTTCACTTCTGCTTTTGTCAATTACCTAGTGTTACTGGAGATAAACACTTGGTACCAACCCCCTACTGAGGCTCAGGTTGCAACTCGGCCCTCATGGTCGAACAGCCTTTAATCGTTTTATGGTTACTCGTACTCATTTTTGTTTACTATAGTTATTATGCTGCATGTTGCCTCCCTTACCCTCTTTCCTACTACTCGAATGAAGATACCTATGTTCAGAATTTCATTTACCTCCATATCAAAGTAAGTCAGCTTTTTTTAAAGACACAACTACATCAATATGTCACTGAAAATTCTGTCAATTAACACGAAAGGACTCCGTTCCCCGATAAAACGGAACACTATGTGGAAAGAAGCAAGTAAACACACTGACATATTGTTAGCCCGAGAAACCCACTTCATGACGGACAAAACTCCCAAATACTGTATACACATCCAATGTACCCAACAATACTCCAGAGTTACTTTTTGGAAAGTTACTAATAGTCCTATTAGCCGTCTAAAGTTCCAGCTAAAGTTCCTTTAACCATTCATACAACTTTAATAGATGAACATGGCAGCTACATAATACTTCATTGCTCTATCCAAGACAACAAACTTACTTTGGTGAATGTATACTCCCCCCCGACACTGGCCAAAGAAAGTTCTTACAATCAATTATCAAGAAAGCAAAATCTCTCCCATCAGCCAGAGGAGACATGAATGCGTGTCCTAACCCTTCTCTAGACTCCTCAAACAAGTGCTCAAGGAAAAGCTCACCAGTGCAATCCCTATTTTTTCACGAAGACTTGTATGATGCTTGGAGAACATGCAATAGTGAAGAAAAGGATTACACCTTTTTCTCTGCTGTGCATAAAACATATTATATGACTCCATTACCTGGTCAGACCATTCATCTGTATCAGTCACCTTGAAATGGTCAACCACTCCCACCACCTCTGTTCCTTGGAAACTTAATAATAAATTACTGCTAAAAGAACTAAATAGACAAAAGATAGCAGATACCCTAAAAAAGTATTTTGAATTCAATGTTACTGGCCAAACTGGAGCCACAACTATCTGGCTAGCCCATAAGGCGGTTATTAGACGAACACTTATTTAAATTGGAGCTAGGGGGGGAAAGCTAGAACTGCTGCAATTGATCTACACCAGTGTTTCTCAACATTTTATCGGTGTGTACCCCTTTTAAAACCCTGTGCTCACCAAGTACCCCCTAGCATAGTAAACATTATCACAAGTACCCCTTGACAAATATATATTTAATTGTAGTACAGTATAATTGGTTCTAAACCATTTACAAGCCTTTACTATTGCTTTTAATTAGTTAAAATACTAATTTGGGGTTGTTTAAAATAAGATTTATCATTTTCTAAAACTCTAAATTTGTTGTTCTTGGCTATGTATATCAAGCCCGAGTACCCCCTGGAACCATTAGAAGTACCCCCTGGGGTACGCGTACCACACGTTGAGAACCTAGGATCTACACTACAGAATCAGCCCATAAAATTAACCCATCCCAAGAACTCTCAAAATCACTATTCTTATTAAGGCAAGAACTTTGCCTGTTACTTATCCCAGACTACGAATTCATGTTATCCAAACTAAAAAGATGCATATACCAAAGTAACAAAGCAAGCCCATTATTGCCAAATCTGATCAAACTTAAAGGGAACCTTAACTGTAAAAAAAAAAAAAGTTTTACTTACCTGGGGCATCTACCAGCCCCCTGCAGCCATCCTGTGCCCTCACAGTCACTCATGGTTCCTCTGGTCCTCCGCTGCCAGCTAGTTTTGTTTTTGCCGACTGGGAGTCGGACGGCCGCCATGTGTACGTTTTTACGCATCCCTGCTGGTGCAAGAAGCTATTGCAGACATCAACAAGTACATTTTTACTCGTTACGGGTGTAATGCGTAAAACATCGTGGTCTGATGCGGGAACTTGAACTTCCTCTCCTAAGTCTCGGGGGTAGCCGCAGATCAGGTAACTGGAGCTGGGGGAGAAGAGCGGTGATGCTGGCATAGGGACTTGTTTTGGAAGCAGGCAAACATGCCTTTGCAGGTCCCTCCGCGTGGGTGGCAGAGTTCTTGTCAGCTTGGCTAAAAAAACTAGCATTTGATAACTAACATGGAGATCACATTTTTTTTTCTTTTACCACATACAAGCACCTGGTGATATTTTTCGCTTCCCATTAAATTAAATGGAGTCTAGAGCATTTAATGCTGTGTTTGCTGGGCTTTAAAACGTTTATCTTGTCTATTTTTTTCCTGCATTTTTACCGAACATTTAACAGTGGGCTTACACTGTTTCCGCACTTTTTTACTGCCATATGCCTGCATGCGGAAAACATGCAGAAAGTGGTTATTTAGTAAATGCGGAAAAAATGTGGCAATTACCGTTGGCAGAAATCTAGCAGTAAGAAAACAAAACAAAACCCTTTGTCACATGTGTAATTGAGAATAGAGCCCATTTTCACCTTCAAATCCAGCCTGTGCAGACCTCAGTATTTTCTTACAAGTGATCTCTTCTCCCTGCCTTGTCTTGGTAACCATCTGCTTGTACAGATCCTTACTAGGTTACATTGAATGCACTGTGTCAGTGCATCATCAGCTGTGCATAGTCTGCCTTTTTAGTGCAATGGTAAAGCATCCTCTGTGCACTATAAATGCATGCAACAGTTGCAGAAGTGTGTTCAGCGGATGGTTTGATGTTACATTGAATGGCACAACATCTGGGTGGTAACACATAGACTGACACAGCACATTCAGAGTAAACCGGCTCTAAGGTTTTACATGGTCTGTGCTCTTGCTGTGAAATTCAACCTCCGATGTGCTGGCAGATATTGTGCTGTGCAAGGGAACACAGAATAGACACAGAGAGCCCAATATAGTGTAGTATGTACTGGTATGTGGATATGACAAGTAAGTATCTATTTATACTCCCAAACATGGGTTACTGTCCAGGTAACCATTATATCAGCAGGTGAGGAGATTAGACCTGTCCCCACTCAGGATTAAGAAGTTGCTCTCTGTAGATAGGAAATAAGGGGCAACACCCCTCCACCAAGGGGGGACTCAGGAACTGTATAAGCAGACAGAAAAACACCAAAAGCATAAAATATTCTAAAACGTTTAAAATGAGGAGGCAAAAGTGGACTTACCTCCTCCAAGCAGACACACACACGCGAGTGTTGTGTATATTCAAAACAACAAAAATGTATTTATATACTCCAGAAAGTGCAAGTGCAATGGGTTTTGCATGCATCTCCTGCTTCATCAGGCAATAGAAACGAAGCATAAAACTCAAATAGGTCTGGTGCAAAGCTCAGCACCTCTGTGTTGTGTGTATTGTGCTGTGTTTTAATTACCTTGCTTGTAATGGCAATTGGATAAAGAGTGCATAACACACAAATTAAGTCTCATTTTTTCTTGCAAGCAGCAAACAATAGTATGTGCAGTAGGTACCCGTATTTTGCGGCATATAAGACGCACCTGCATATAAAATGCACCTAAGTTTTTAGAGGGCAAAAATCAGGAATAAAACTAAAAATAATAAAACTAAACCTAGGGGTGTCTTATGGACCTTTAACCCCCTAAAACTGTCTCTAAGCTACTCTGTCTACACTACTACACTACACTGCCCAGCTACACAACACTTTTCCCTGCTGACCTATCAACTAAGCTACACAACAATTAACTACACTACACTACAAGAACACAACACACCACTTCAATACACTTCACTACATTATACTATACTACACTGCACTGATACACACCATTTCAATACCGTTCACTACACTAAACTACACTGCACTGACGCACACCACTTTAATACGCTTCACTACACTATACTGACACAACACACCACTCTCTGCACTACACTATGCTAACACTAACTTGCACTACAATAACATTAATACTACACTTGATTCTGACGTCGCGCTCCTCTCTCCCTCGTTCCAGCTGCAATCCTCTTCTCCCTCTGCAGGTGACTTTCAGTGAAGCTGTAGCTCCTCCTGGCATCCTGTCAATAAAAAAATAAACATATGTTAGTGGCATGTTAAAGTACTTCATGTGTAGCTGCGATCCCCTTCTTAAATGCCACTCACGGAAAGCTGCCACCTCTGCCGCTACCGCCGGGTCCTTCACGCTGGCCTCCTTCTACTTCCGCTTCACAGCACTTGACTACATCAGGTGCATCACGCATGACGCAGTGCTTGTGCTGTGAAGTAGAAGGAGGCTAGGGCAAAGAACCCGGCAGAGGTGCCGGCTTTCCGTGAGTGACATTTAAGATGGGGATCACGGCTGCACATGAAGTACCGGTACTTTTAACATACCACTAACATGTTTTTCCCTGGCATCTCAATGGCAGCATAACATATGGGCTGTTCTCTGCCTCCAACTGCCAGATAGGACCACCCTCAATATAAAGTAAACTCCACCCAACCTCCAGCATTCCTTTTTTTTTTTTTTGTCCTTGCCACCAGATGCTATAGACCAAGTTTTTTTTTTTTTTTTTACTGTCTTATATTGCTGTGAGAGTCTTTCTCAGATTGCATTTTTATTGTATATAGTTGCTATAGCCCTTACCTCCGCTGTTTTGCGGATCCAGGCAGTCTGTGGCCTCTTCTGCCTATTGTCCTGTCTCCTTGGTTCCTAAATGGGCTGATAAGAGCAGATGTTTCGTCTCCAGTTTCGCCATACAGCTTATCTAAATGATATTGCTGGTGCTTCTAAATCATGCCTGATGCTTCTGCTGTATTCTGTTGGCATTCAGTGGTATAGTTTGTGCTGTTCCTGGCCGCCTGAATCACTTCTGGTTTAGCGGCCATCTTGGGGTGGCATAGTACAGGAAGTGTGGCGGCAGCCATGTTTAGTAAGGGCATATAGAGCTGATTTAAAAAACGTCAGATGCTGGCTTCTGTGTCTATTCTCTGTGCGGAAGTGGACAGAGTGAGACGCTGACATTTCAGGAGAGAAGTTCCTAATACCCAGACAGGTAGGTTATATGGCTAACTTTGTCTGCTAGCACTGTGTGTGCCAATCAGTGCTGCTCGGATACCACTTTTCACTATCTGGATCTAATTTCGATCCGGGTAGGATATCAGAGTTTAAAATTTTCCAATCCGAATCGTATTTCCGACCTCAGTATCCGGCCGGATTCGGATATCCAGAAAACCGGAAGTGACCTGAAAATGGCTTAAAATGCTTCCAAAAGTCTCTTTAAAGAGACTCTGTAACAACAAAAACCTCCCCTGGGGGGTACTCGCCTCGGGTGGGGGAAGCCTCCGGATCCTAATGAGGCTTCCCACGCCGTCCTCTGTCCCACGGGGGTCTCGCCGCAGCCCTCCGAACAGCCGGCGACTGTGCCGACTGTCAGTTCAATATTTACCTTTGCTGGCTCCAGCGGGGGCGCTGTGGCGACTTTCGGCACGGAAATAGACGGAAATACCCGATCTCCGTCGGGTCCGCTCTACTGCGCAGGCGCCGGAAACTTGCGCCTGCGCAGTAGAGCAGACCCGACGGCGATCGGGTATTTCCGCCTACTTCGGCGCCGAGAGGCATCAGAGCGCCTGCGCAGGAGCCAGGAAGGTAAATAATGATGTCACCGCTGCCCGGACTGCACGGAGGGCTACAGCGAGACCCCCGAGGGACGCAGGACGGCGTGGGAAGCCTCATTAGGATCCTGAGGCTTCCCCCACCCGAGGTGAGTACCCCCCAGGGGCCGTTTTGGCGTTACAGTTCCTCTTTAAATGGCAAAAACCCCTTTCGGAGCTCTCTCTCTCTCTCTCTCTCTCTCTCTCTCTGTGTGTGTGTCTCTCTCTGTCTCTGTCTCTCTCTCTCTCTCTCTCTCTCGATGCCTTCTAAAGGGATTTTTGCCATTGAAGGTGGTTTTGGCTTCTGCTCGGATATCTGAACTAACTATCCGCCCGGATTTTGGATTTCAGATGGGAAATCAGAGTTTGCTCAGATAGTCTATTCGGATTTTAAAAAATATCCGAATTGCTATTCAAAGTTCGAATAGTGGAAAAAGTTTGAATTATCTGGGTAGTTCGGATATCCGAAATCTTGCGGAGCACCACTGGTGCTAATGTTCATACAGACTGTAATCTGAATGTGACTGCAGCTTTTTGCATTCACCGATAGCTGCTATTTATGTCTGTTGCAGCTGTTTCTTGTTACTATGGGAAAATCCTCCAGAGAAGACTGCTCTAATAGCTTTAGGTAAGGGGGGTAAGTGTTTTAAGAGGCCTTTACTCTCTAGTGAGAAAGTGTTTCTTATTACTGTTTGTTGCTTTTTTTGTAGACATTCAAAGAATCCTCGCATAGCCAGGAAAAGCCGTCTGGTTCTGCCTCTGCTCCTGCTGCCTCCCAGATGTCACAGTCAAGAGATAAATCTCCTACTAGACGTTGCAGTTACTCTCCTGTGTATTCGGCTATGAAAAGAGTTAATTCAAGGAGTTTATCTTCTAATTTTCCGGAAACTAAGCACAGCCATGATTCTCCACCGAGAAACTGCACAAAAAAGACGAACAGACTAACAGAAGGCCAATGCTGGTTATGTGGAGGAAATCAATTGCCGGATAAACTGGTGTGTAGTACTTGCTATGGAGAAATAGCCGGAGAAAATCAGGATTTGATGGCCGTAATAAAACAAACAGTCCGTGATGCAATGGGAGATTATAAAGACTCTTATCCAAAAGTGGCCTCTCCTTCTGGATCTAGACATGAGAATCCAACTGAAAGATCGGATTCTGATTCAGACTCATCGGAAGATTGGGGCTCAAAGAGTCTATTGGCTGAGAGGAATCGGAGACAGACAAAAAAGCTAAAAAGAAAAAGTATGTCAAGCATCTTGACAGATCTCAGGAAGCGCTTCCCTTAATGGATGAAGTTAAGGTTATCTTCTTAGATGAAAAAACGGGTTAGAAACTGTCGAAAAACAGATTGAAGATCTGAAGATACCCTCTTGTCGAAAATGGTAAATCTTTAGTAGATCATTTTCCAGTAGTAGATGCCTCTGTGGCTAGATTAGCAAAAAACACTACTCCCTTTAGAGGATGCTACAATGTTTAAAGATCCGCTGGAGAGACAAAATGACCATGATCTCAGGAGGTTGTACATGTCATCAGGAGAGGCCGCAAGACCGGCGGTGGCCTTAACATCTGCGTCGAAGGTGTTAAAATATTGGGCTAAGGGCCCTTTCACACCAGAGGGATTTTTCGGCGTTTTAACGCCATGGTCGAAGTTGGCGTTTTGCTAGGTAAAAGAAAGTCCATAGACTTTCATTTTACCTTTCACATCTAACTCAGCGTTTTGGAGCGTTGCGTTTCAACGCTCCCAGGAGCTTTTTCAGGGCTGTGTACAGCCGAAGTTGGCTGTTGGCGTTTCAATGATAGTCAATGGAAAACGCCAACTTCAGCGTTTTCAAAGCGTTTTACAGCTAACTTGTTCACTTATTTTTATAGAAGAAAAAAAAAAGGACGTTTTCATATGAGCTGTAAAACTCTTTCAAAACGCTTTAAAAACGCTATGTATTGGCGTTAAGCAAAAGGATGACTTTCAGCCGTTTCTACCGCAGCCTCTAGTGTGAAAGAGCCCTAATGGTTTAATGGAATCCATCGAAAGAGGAGCCAAAGAGGATATCTTGATGGCCTGGATTAATGACATGAAATTTGTTTCAGACTTCATAGGGGAAGCTGCTTTAGATGTTATCCGAGGTTCGAGCAGAGCAATGCTTTTTACGATCATTTGCAAAGGTGGCTTAGGCCATGAATTGCCGATCCATCCTCAGACTATTTGGACAAGGGTTCCATATGATCATGGGAAAAAGCTCTTTGGTCCTAAAATGGACTCCGCAATATCCAGAGTGACTGGGGGAAAATAAGGTCTTTTTCTGCAGGATAGAAAATTCAGGACAAAAACATGGAGCCAGCAGAAACAGCAGTTTTTTCCCAGAGATTCAAAGATGCCATTTCCTACAAGCCGAATAGAAAATTTGACAATAGTTGGAGATCTTCTCAACCAATCATCTTTAAATAAGCAAAAAACAAGACTTCAGCCCCCGTGGCAAATAGCGGGAAGTCCTTTTGATATGACGCCCGCCCAGGTAAAAAAGGTAGGAGCAAGACAGGCTCAGTACGTTTATATTTGGGTGGAGAAAGTGACAGATCCTTGGGTCAAACAAGTGGTGTCAGTCGGGCACAAATGGTCCTTTCTCAAAAAGCCAAGCCTTCCTCAAATAATAGAGACTTCAATTCCAAACAACTCTTGCAAGAGAAATAATCTTTTGAAATGTCAGGTCGCTAATGCCACAGGGTGCGGCTATCTCTGTACCGAAAAAAAGATGAATTCTTAGGGTATTACTCACCAATCTTTCTTGTGAAGAAAAAGACGGGCTACTGGAGACTGGTTTTAGATCTCAAATCCTTAAAAATTTGTCAAAATTCTAAAATTCAAGATGGAGTCGCTTCAGACAGTCATAAGGGTGGTGAGGGTTAGAGATTGGATGGCCTCCCTCGACCTAAAAAATACTTATTTTCATGTGCCAATAGCTCCTTCATATCAAAAGTATTTCTGCTTTCTCGTGGGAGGCGTCCATGTCCAATTCTGTTGTCTGCCCTTTGGGCTGTCCACTTCTCCACGAACATTCACCAAAGTTTTGCTTTCGGTAGTAGCCATTCTCAGACAATGGGGGATAAGACTTCTACATTATTTGGACAATGTTCTCATCTTAGCAAAATCAAGAGAAGAGTTACCGTATTTTTCGCCGTATAAGACGCTCTGGCATATAAGACGCACCCAGATTTAGAAGGCAAAAATCAGGAAAAAAAGAAAAAACTAAACCTTGGTGTGTCTATGATGCAGGGACGTCTTAAGGACTTTTCACCCCCCAGTTACTCTACATACTATTACACTGACCACATAAGGGGACAGTGTAATGATTGCCTATTCCCATGTTGCCTGCCTGTGTTCCCCTATGTGGTCAGTGTAGGGATTGGCTGTTCCTGTGTCCCCCTCTGCCTGCTGTTTCCCCCTGTGCCTGTAATGTCCTGTGCCAACCATGCCCTTCTGTGCCAACCATGCCCTTCTGTGCCAGCCATGTCCCCCTGTGGCAGCCATGTCCCCCTGTCAGTCTCCCCCTGTGCCAGCCATGTCCCCCTGTCAGTGTCCCTGTGCCAGCCATGTCCCCCTGTCAGTGTCCCTGTGCCAGCCATGTCCCTATGTCAGTGTTCCTCTGCCAGCCATGTCCCCCTGTCAGTGTTCCTCTGCCAGCCATGCCCCCCTGTCAGTGTCCCTGTGCCAGCCATGCCCCCCTGTCAGTGTCCCTGTGCCAGCCATGCCCCCCTGTCAGTGTCCCTGTGCCAGCCATGCACCCCTGTCAGTGTCCCTGTGCCAGCCATGTCCCCCTGTCAGTGTCCCTGTGCCAGCCATGTCCCCCTGTCAGTGTCCTCCTGCCAGCCATGCCCCCCTGTCAGTGTCCCTGTGCCAGCCATGCCCCCCTGTCAGTGTCCCTGTGCCAGCCATGCCCCCCTGTCAGTGTCCCTGTGCCAGCCATGCCCCCCTGTCAGTGTCCCTGTGCCAGCCATGCCCCCCTGTCAGTGTCCCTGTGCCAGCCATGCCCCCCTGTCAGTGTCCCTGTGCCAGCCATGTCCCCCTGTCAGTGTCCCTCTACCAGCCATGCCCCCCTGTCAGTGTCCCTGTGCCAGCCATGTCCCCCTGTCAGTGTCCCTGTGCCAGCCATGTCCCCCTGTCAGTGTCCCTGTGCCAGCCATGTCCCCCTGTCAGTGTCCCCCTGTGCCAGCCATGTCCCCCTGTCAGTGTCCTCCTGCCAGCCATGCCCCCCTGTCAGTGTCCCCCTGTGCCGTCCGTGTCCCGGTGTGCCGGCCATGTCCCCCTGTCCATATCCCCCTGTGCCAGCAGCGTAAATACAGTATATACGGTACCTGCTCCTGCTGCCATGATCCTGGCTCCAGTCCTGCTTCGCGATCCTCTTCTCCCATCTACTGCTGCTACAGCCGCCGAACATCGCTTGCCGGTGAGTCCCAATTAGCCGCACGGTGATTACGCAATCAGCACACGTGCGCCGGAGTCACACATGCATGACCCTGGCGCACGTGTACTGATTGCGTAATCCTTGCGCGGCTTATTAGGACTCACCAGCCAGCGATGTTCGGTGGCTGCAACAGCGGTAGATGGGAGAAGAGGATCGCGAAGCAGGACTGGAGCCAGGATCATGGCAGCTGTAGCAGCAGGCATCGGTGGATGGCAGAAGAGGATCGTGAAGCAAGACTGGAGCCAGGAGCGCGGTGGCTGTAGCAGCAGGCATCGGTGGATGGCAGAAGAGGATCGCGAAGCAGGACTGGAGCCAGGAGCGCAGCGGCAGGAGCAGGTAATGTATATACCGCTTTCCTGCGCACCTCTGCATCCCAAAATCTGTACCTTCGCCGGATAAGACGCACCCACTTTTCCCCAAAAATTTTGGGGAAGAAAAAGTGCGTCTTATACGGCGAAAAATACTGTAATTGTTTGAGATATGGTGATGTAGATCTTCATCGACTCTCGCTGGCTACTGAACCTCTAAAAAGTCAGTTCCATCCTTCACAACCGTTAATTTTTCTAGGAGCCCAGTTCTCGACCAAGCAGGCTACGGTCTCGTTATCTCCAGACCAGATAGAGGTGAACATTCAAAAAGGCCAAATTCGAGGGGCGTGTCCGCCGCGTGTGTATGCTGGACACTTAGAGCAGGAGCTCCGCACAGCCACCCTTCATAAAGCGGCATTAAAGCAAGCCAGAGAAGACTTTTCCAGAGGGAACACATGGCGGAATCCCCGATGGACCTAGAGGCATCGCTCAAACGCAAAAAGGGACTCCCAAAAATGCGAAAATTGCCGGAGATCTTCGCGGGCATACAGGCCCGCTCTACAAACAAAGATGGCGACGGAGGAGAGGCGGACACTGCAGCGGCGCTTCGAGAACCCGCGGCAACAAAGCCCTGGCCAGAAACATCTACCTCCGGCAACAACAAAGGAGACTCGTCACCAGAAACTGCTTCTCCCACAAGCAGGAGCCCAGTTAGGTGCAGACCCAGACTCTCGGCTCCACAAGAGCAGGTACGCTTGGCAGCCATTTTAAACGCTCCTCCCCCAGACCAGTTCACCGCTCTGGAACAGCAGGGCATAACACAGGCTTATCTAAAAGACCTCCTGTTGTCACTAAAATCTTCAATTACATCTGACTTTCTACAAGTTACTAATCATCTACAGCAATCGATCAGCCATCTAGGGGACAGAGTAGCCACGGTAGAACACAGCGTGGCCCTCTTAACTAAAGAACATAACAATACAGTTGAATGCTGGGAACACAATCAGCAGGACATTAATTGGCTTAAAATGAAAGCAGCAGATTTAGAGGACAGAAATAGAAGGTCTAACCTGAAATTCAGAGGAGTGGATGAAGCCATCCAACAATCCCAGCTGAGAGATTACATTACAAAACTAGTGCACACCACGCTTTCTCAGCTTTCAGATATCGAGAAGTCAATTGAGCGAGTGCACAGGCTGTCAAAACCGCAACACCTCCCTGACAACATACCCCGTGATGTGATCTGCAACTTTCAATTTTACCATACAAAAGATAACCTGCTCCAATATATCAAACAAAACGGGTCACTCCCAGAACCATACAAAGGAATAACCCTGTACTCACTTATCTCAAGCTACCTTAGCTAAACGGAGAGCCTTACTACCCATCACCAAAGCTCTGAGAGATAATAAAATCCTCTACCATTGGGGATTCCCAATAAAATTACTCATTCCAAAGGGCGGAAAAACCTTCATCATCCACACTCCGGGTGACGGAACAAAACTACTTTCAACATGGGGAATCAAAGTAATAGAAGTTACCCCTAAACCTCCACGCACTCATCCTGCAACTAAAGTCACATAAGACTGGCACCTAACCTCATAGAGGGTGCAGCGAGTTCCTACACCCAACACTGATGATTCCAACCAAAGTGAAGGTACCCACGAGATTGGGCCTCTATCACCCTCTCCCCCTCCTGGGAGCTATGTTCTGCAGCTTGTTTATGACAGGACTAATATTCGACCAAAACTTACCGTTTATCACCCTCCAATTCTTCATGGACGACACCTGGCATTTCCCTAATAAACAAGGATGGTCCCTACCTGTTTCTAACCCTTCTACCCCTCTGCACTTCTGGTCAGTGTCTGAATTCTACAACTCACCATTTACTCAATTAATCCTCCGCGGCATTATCAACCCCAACAAAGACTATGGTTAACTTTACCTCTATCAATGTTAAAGGTCTCAACTCTCCGGTTAAAAGACACTCCATGTGGAAAGAAACAATCAGACTAAAAACTGACATCCTTTTCTTACAAGAGACCCACTTTATGGAAGGAAGATCCCCTAAATGCACTCACCCTAACTATCCACAGATAATATGCAATAACTTTCACACAAAAAAAAGAGGCGTTCTTGTGGCTTTCCACAAAGACCTGTAGAAAAAGAACAGAAAAGGAGAATAAGGGTTCGCTTTCCAAGACGCTGCGAGGAAAAACCAATGCCATGCTAGAAGAGGACAAGGATTCGATAAGTAACTGAAGAAGAATCACTTCACACTTCCTTTGGGCCAAATCATCGAATCACAGAGGCACTGCTATAGTCCCAATATCGCCTTTCCTTCATCTGATTCCTTGAATATTGACCATATTAGCCAACTGTTCTGATGATTAAGGAGTCTACTGTGAGATCCTTGTACTATAGCCTCCATTGTTTCAATAAAGCGCATTTCCCCTAACCAGTCCTGAATTGATGGGGATATAGTAGACTTCCAAAGCCTAGGAATGGTAAGCCTGGCTGCTATTAGCATATGTCTCAAGAGTGATTAATTGCAAGTAAAATATTCAGACATTTATCAATGATCAGTGTTATTGTTGTCCAAAAGGAATGGAGTTTAGAACATGACAGCCAGATATGGGCCATAGTACCCCTCTCTTCTCCACATCTCCAACAGAGGGGGGAGATGTTAGGGTAAATAGTGTGCAGCTGAGAGGGGGTTCTGTACCACCTGGCAAGAATCTTGAAAGAGTTTTCCTTACCTCTACTAGAGTGATATTTTAGTAGTGAATAGAAATGCTTGTGACCATTGTATTTTGGAAAATTCAACACCCAGTTCTGAGTGCCATTTCTCAATGTATGTTGGTCTAGCATCGAAAATAGCTTGGAGGGGGATATTATAGAGTATACTAACTGTGTGCCGGTCAGGGGGGGAGACAAAGCAAGATTTCTCAAAAGGCGTCAATGCACGATTTAGGTAGGAAAAATCAAGAACCTGCTTCAGAAAGTGGGTCAGTTGAAGATACTCAAACCAGGGAATTTTCTGGAATTTTTCCTTTGGCTTCCATTTCAGCTTTGGTAGCTATTTTATTGTTAATGAAAAGGTCTTTGATTAGAATCTTTTCACCTAGGATCATCTTACTATGCATGCCTTCCCCCATGCCCGGCACAAAAGCAGGATTTTCCTAGATAGGCATAAGTTCACTAACGTAGGAGGATATTCTATGTTGTGATATTGTTTTGTCCCATAAGACTAATGTAACTCTAGTAAGGCCTAAGAAAAGCAATCTTGTATCTAGCCTCACTTTAGGTGGTATCCATAGTAATGTTCTCAAACTATTTTCTAAAATATCATTTTCTAAAGTTACCCACTGTTTAGAGCCATTATTAACATACCAATCTTTAATTCTTGTAAGGTGAGCAGCTAGATGGTATATTTTAGGACAGGGGAGGGCGAGTCCACCATCTTCTTTGGGTTTAAAAAGCACAGAGGCAGCAATTCTCAGCCTACGGCCTTTCCAGATATATTTAAGCCAGAGAGTATGAAGTTCTCTCCAGAAACTTGCAGGAATAGAAATTGAGAGTACTTGGAGCGGATATAATAATCTAGGCATGAGATTCATTTTAACCACATTAATGTGGCCCACCCATGAATGCAACAGATCTATCAATTTGTCTAAATCTTTATTAAATTGAACTAGTAATGCTGGAAATTTTTCTTTGAACAGGTTGGCAGGGTTTTTAGTGAGTTTAACTCCAAGATAAGTGATATGATCTTTATAGATGAAGGGAAAGGAATGCTTGAGCTGCTCCAAGCCTGTGTGGTTTATGGAAAGATTTAATATGTTACTTTTAGATGGGTTTATCTTAAAGTAGCTTACTTCTCCAAATTCGTGGAGTAGTTTAAGAAGGTTAGGTAAAGTGATCAGTGGTTTAGTGATAAATAAAAGCAGATCATCTGCATAAAGAGCCAATTTATATTGTTTCCCCCCAACTTCAATACCTTGCACATCTGGGCATTGTCTAATGGTTATAGCAAGGTGTTCCATGGTCATTATGTATAGTAAGGGCGATAAAGGGCAGCCCTGACGATGTACCATTGCATAGAAGAATAGCATCTGACAGGGTACCATTAACTTTAAGCCGAGCTGAGGAGTTTTTATAAAGTATTGACACCATATTATAGAACTGAGTTCCAGGGCCAAATCCCAAAGCAGCAAGGGATCGACGCAGGAAGGCCCACGATAATCTATCAAAGGCCTTCTCTGCGTCGACCTCTAGCAACATAGCCGGTATCTTTTTCTTCTGGACATACTGTGATAAAAGCAATGTTTTAAAAGTATTGTCCTTGGGTTTATACCCGGGACAAATCCTACTTCATCCGTGGAGATAATAGAGGGAATACATTGAATGAACCTATCGGCTAAGATTTTTGCAAAAATGTTTAGATCCACATTGATAAGTGAGATTGGTCTATAATTTGAGGTAATTACAGCATCTTTACCTGGCTTGGGAATTAAAGAAATATGGGCCATTGTTGATTCTTAAGGTAGGAGTGTTTCTGAAGAGATATTTGAAAAGGATTTACAAAGAGAGGCGCTAAAATAGAGGCGAAGGCTTTATAGTATTCCACCAGGAATCCGTCCGGGCCTGGGGACTTACCAGATTTCAAGGCTTTGACTGTTGAAAGAAACTCATCAGAGGTAATGGGAGAGTTAAGTAATTCAGTAAGATCTTTGTCTAAACGTGGAAGGGGGGATTTCTCAAGCTAGGCATCTATCTTGGGAATTGGAGGATCTGTAGGAGAAATATTGTATAGTTTAGAAAAATAACCATGGAATACCTTGGCTATCTCTTCTGATTTAGAGACCTTTAGACACTTGGAGTTTAGTATGTGAGGGATATGTGGAGGCTCGTTTATGTCGTAAGGAGGCTGCTAGTAATTTACCACTTTTATTGTTGTGTTCATATAACATACCTTTATACCTCAGAAAATGTTGTGCTCTGTTTGACTCCAATAAGGCATGCAGAGCCTTTCACCGATCTAGAAGCTTATCTCTGTCCGCAATTGAAAGGGATTTTTTATGAGTTCTTTCTAGAGTTAGTATTTCTTGCAGTACGGATTTAATTTCAGCTGTATCTTCTTTTTTTCTTTTTTGCTCTTATTTGTATGAAATGTCCCCTTAGTACACATTTGTGAGCAAACCACACAGACATGGGTGAAGCTTCTTGATCTTGAAGTATTAGGATCAATGTAGTTGGATAGTGCATACCTCCTATTATAGTATATCCCTCTCTAAATTCATCAAGGGCAAAAAGAGTGGAGCGTAAGGTACTTACTTGGTCTACATTTGGCATATATATACCAGCTATAGTAACTCGAGTGTTAGCTATATTACATTTCAAAAAAACATATCTACCCTGTGTGTCCACTTTGACCTCTAAGACTTCTGCAGATAGTGTAATGAAGAGCAATGGCTACTCCTCTGGACTTAGACTCAGCATACTCAGCACAAAACCATTGAGGGTAATACTTATTATGTGATAAATCCGGGTAGTGTCCCTTCTTAAAATGAGTTTCCTGTAGTATCAAAATCTGAACCTTTTCTAGATGATTCTGATACAGGACGTGAGAGCGTTCCCTAGGCTCATTAAAGCCATTAACATTAAGAGAACAAACCTTAAGAGCCATTAGTTTTCCTAGTCTCAAAAGAACATGTTAATATTTTGGCATTAGTTTGAAGGTCTCCACAGGGGAAGGTCAGAGAAGGACAAGAAGAAAGAAAGACAGTAAGAAAGAGAGAGGAAGGACAGAAGGAGTGTGGACAGAGACAACCACTCCAAGTGAGAAAGCATAATGATTGCAACCTTAAACTCAATACCTGGTTGCCCTTAGCTCTGGTTGGGGCACGTGGTCAGCCATAACGGGAGAGGGACAAATGAAGCCCCATCCGGCCCCGCTTAACTGTTGGTAAGCAAAAAGAGAGAAGGCCTCTGTACTGAACTAAATGGTCAATTTGGAAGGACTATTGAAATAACATGCTTAGATTTGTTTTAGTAATTGGCGGAATAGAACGGGAAGCTACTCTAGGCTTTGCGCCACTGTCCCGTGGTGGCATAGTGCAAAATCATGACTTACTACCCATATTTTGAAACCAATTATGCAGTAAAGCAATATCTATGACTAACATAACAGAATGTGTTAGTCTGTGGGCCGTTACTATAGTCACATTTAAACATTGCTATTCCTTGAAGTGATAATACAAAATTTAATGCTCTCCCCCCCCCCCCCCAACCCTAGAAGGTCAGGAACTTTGTCTTAACACTAATTAATCGGAAGTTAGCAACAACTTGAGAATATGTAAATTTGGAATGAGAGATCATAGAGAGTAGCATACATATCGACATGAACATTCCTTGAAAATGAAGTTTAAAATGTCCGATAGTTGTATCATGAACCAGGAGGGCAAGAGAGAAAAAAGGGGGGGGGGAAGGGTCATAGACGGGGTTGTGAAAGACATCATATCTTAACGTCCACCTGTTTATGGTAATATTGGGTAGCAAAAAAACAAAATAAAAATATCCAGCAAGTAGGGATCAAAAATCATAGCGTATGTAAAGTAAGTGTAGCTCCAGTTCTTAAGAGACCGCCAAGTAAAATCGTCCAAAGAACCAGGAAAAAACAGAGGAAAAACATAAAAATAGTATAAACGTTACTTGAAGTGAAAAGGGGGGGGGGGGGGGGGGGAGAAAACTGCAAACATTCTCCAAGTATTACTCATGACCTTTATGATAAAAGCTGTGGTGAATAGTAAGTCGCTCGTCGGCTGTTGGGTTAGCAGGAGCGTTTGTAGTGGATCTACGGCCTCGTGAAGCTGATCATGCCGTGCACTATCTTTCTCTCTGCGTGGGGGGAGTCACCGATGGTTCCTCTTCTGGCCAGTCTGGTAGACTTATTGCTGACTGTGAGAGTTCATACCTGATCTTAGGCAGATCTTCTATGCCTTGGAAAATTAAGGTAGTACCTTCTTTCTTTATGATGAGACGAAAGGGGAATCCCCATGAGTATTGCGCACCAGCTTCTCGTACCGCTTCCAGCGGTGGATTTAGTGCTCTACGAAGGAACAACGAGGTCAGGGTAAAGCTGCAGGTTAGCTCCATCAAAATCAATAGAGCCGGCTTGCCGCGCTGCCACCATTAGGGCTTCTTTGATGGCGTATGAATAAACACGGCATATAACATCTCTCGGTATGTTTGCCTTGACCGGGCCAAAGGCTCGGTGAGCACGGTCGATATCAGTGGGAAAGTCTGGCCCTCTATCTAGAAGAAGTCTAAAGATACCTTGCAGAGAAGGAATAAGATCTTCTGGGCCAGTTTCTTCAGGTAGGCCACGGATCCTTATGTTTCGCCTGCTGCGATTTTCGAGGTCATCCATCTTGAAAACGTGATTGGAGAGTTTTTTTTGTCATGCGAGCGGGATACCTTGATCAAATGATCCACTTTTTCTTCCAGGGCCGATTGTGTTTTCTCGAGTTCATCCACTCGATTACCCACGTGAGTAACCTCCGATCGTACCTCGTCGATGTCCCGCTTGTATGCTTGCTCGATCCGCTGTGCAAAAGTTTCAAGTCTTTTTTTAGTGGGAATCGTACGCAGCAGGGCTCGGATGTCTAGCTCATCTTCCCCGTCTGAGCTCTCAGGGGATGATTGAGTGCGTGAGAGCTTACTCGCTGGGGAGGTGGGTTTAAACTGCGAGCGGAACAGCCTAGGCCTTGAGGGAGAAATGGCGTCGTAATCTTCCTCCCTGTTGTCACGGCGGGCCCGTGAGCCTGATTTACAGAAGTATGAATCAATGTCAGCTCTCCCAGCTCTCGTAGAGCTGTTCGCCCCCTTCTTGCCTTTCTTTTTAGTGGTCATTGCTATGAATAGATCACGCTGTAGAAGCTATAAGCAGGGCCGGACGACGGAGCTCCTCTCAGACACGTCTAGCTCGCTTCATGGCCAGGCCACGCCCCCAGATAAACTTTTTGAATCAATGGAGACATCAGAATCTGAACTGTCCAATATTTATTTCACTACAAGTTTGGAAGACTCTTCTGTGGTGGAAGTCCAGGTCCAACCTGAGCAACAGCTTCTCTATCACACCTCCACTTTGGGAAGTGGTAACATCAGACGCCAGTGCTCAAGGTTGGGGTGCAACTTACAAGGAGTGGGCGGTGCAAGGCCCTTGGTCAAGCCACAATTGTCCTGTGCTATCCAATATCATAGTACTCAGAGCTGCCCTCCAAGCTTTAATATATTTTCTTTCGCTTCTAAAGGGAACTTCAGTAATCTTGAGGCTAGACAACACAGCAGCTGTTTCCTATGGGAAGAGGCAAGGGGGGACACACAGCAGGACTTTACTAAGGAAGGTATCTCCGATACTGGATCTAGCCCAGAAGAATCTGAGAGATCTTACTGCAATGTATCTACCGGGGACCGAAAATGTGCAGGCGGACATGCTGTCGAGAGATTACTTATCCAACAATGAGTGGTCCTTAAATCTCAGAGATTACAAATGATAGTGGGGGTGGGGGCTTCCTCAGATAGATTTGTTTGCCACCCAATACAGCAAGAAACTTCCAATCTTCTTTTCTCGTTTTCCGACAACGGAAGCACTAGCAGCAGATACATTAATACAGGAGTGGACATTCAGCAAGGCAGCCTTTCCCGCTGCACCAATCTTCAAATTCCTTCAGAAGGTGTTACTGTCCAAAGTGGAAATACTAGCCGTCATTCCGGATTGGCCGAGGAGGCAATGGTACACATTACCCTTTCATCAGCCTTTTCATCTTCCGAAGATACCGGATCTTCTCTCCCAGAGGGGATTCCTTCATCCCAATCTCGAGAGATTAAACCTGACAGCCTGAAGGTTGAGAAACAGATTATTAGCTCAGGGTTGTCCTCAGAATGTTGTTCAGACTTTACTTACAGCAAGGAAGCCTAGTACGTCAGCTGTCTATAATGGGACCTGGGAAAAATGTGTTTGTTTCTCTCAAGAAGCAGGATTTGATTAATTACATCCGCAGGTTGCTCAAATTTTTTTCTTCCTACAGAGAGGTTTGGAATTAGGGCTGGCCGATAACACTTTGATATCACAGATTTTAGCAATCTCAGCAGTATTGGGGTCTCTTGGGTCGCTGATAATCTAGTTAAACAATTCTTTAAAGCAGCTATGAAAATTTGTCCTCCCAGGAAGCAGAGATTTCCCCAATGGGATCTTCCCTTGGTACTCAATTTTCTATCGACCTCTCCTTTCATCCCATTGGACAAGTGTTCCTTATTCAACCTGGCTCTAAAACAGTGTTATTGGTAGCAATTACCTCAGGTAGGAGGGTATCATAAATTCAGGCATTAACCACATAAGGACCACAGTCTTTTCGCCTCTTAAGGACCAGAGCCTTTTTTTCTATTCAGACCACTGCAGCTTTAACGGTTTATTGCTCGCTCATACAACCTACCACCTAAATGAAATTTCCCTCCTTTTCTTGTCACTAATACAGCTTTCTTTTGGTGCTATTTGATTACTGCTGTGATTTTTTTGTTTTTATTTTATTCATCAAAAAAGACATGAATTTTGTCAAAAAATGATTTTTTTAACTTTCTATGCTGACATTTTTCAAATAAAGTAAACTTTCTATATACATTTTCGTCCAAATTTATTCTGCTACATGTCTTTGATAAAAAAAAAAAAATAAAAACATTCAGTGTATATTTATTGGTTTGGGTAAAAGTTACAGCATTTACAAACTATGGTGCAAAAAGTGAATTTTCCCATTTTGAAGCATCTCTGACTTTTCTGAGCACCTGTCATGTTTCATGAGGTGCTAAAATTCCAGGATAGTATAAATACCCCCCAAATGACCCCATTTTGGAAAGAAGACATCCCAAAGTATTCACTGAGAGGCATGGTGAGTTAATAGAAGATTTTATTTTTTTGTCACAAGTTAGCGGAAAATGACACTTTGAGACAAAAAAAAAAAAGTTTCCATTTCTGCTAACTTGTGACAAATAAAAAAATGAAATCTGCCACGGACTCACCATGCCCCTCTCTGAATACCTTGAAGTGTCTACTTTCCAAAATGGGGTCATTTGTGGGGAGTGTTTACTGTCCTGGCATTTTGGGGGGTGCTAAATTGCAAGCACCCCTGTAAAGCCTAAAGGTTCTCATTGGACTTTGGGCCCCTTAGCGCACCTAGGCTGCAAAAAAGTGCCACACATGTGGTATTGCCGTACTCAGGAGAAGTAGTATAATGTGTTTTGTGGTGTATTTTTACACATACCCATGCTGGGTAAGAGAAATATCTCTGTAAATGACAATTTTTTTTTTATTTTATTTTTACACACAATTGTCCATTTACAGAGATATTTCTCCCACTCAGCATGGGTATGTGTAAAAATACACCCCAAAACACATTATACTACTTCTCCTGAGTACGGCGATACCACGTGTGGCACTTTTTTGCAGCCTAGGTGCGCTAAGGGGCCCAAAGTCCAATGAGCACCTTCAGGCTTTACAGGGGTGCTTACAATTTAGCACCCCCCCCACCCCCCACTTGCCAGGACAGTTAACAAACTCCACAAATTACCCCATTTTGGAAAGAATACACGCTAAGGTATTCCATGAGGGCCATGGTGAGTTCATAGAAAATTTTATTTTTTGTCACAAGTTAGCAGAAAATGACATTTTGTGAAAAAAAAATATTTCTGCTAACTTGTGACAAAAAATAAAATCTTCTATGAACTCACCATGCACCTCACGGAATACTTTGGAGTGCCTTTTTCCAAAATGGCATAATTCATGGGGTCTGTCCTGGCATTTTAGGGTCTCTGCAATCATTACATGTATGGCCAGTATTAGGAGTTTCTGCTATACTCCTTATACAGGGAGTGCAGAATTATTAGGCAAGTTGTATTTTTGAGGAATAATTTTATTATTGAACAACAACCATGTTCTCAATGAACCCAAATAACTCATTAATATCATAGCTGAATATTTTTGAAAGTAGTTTTTAGTTTGTTTTTAGTTTTAGCTATTTTAGGGGGATATCTGTGTGTGCAGGTGACTATTACTGTGCATAATTATTAGGCAACTTAACAAAAAACAAATATACCCATTTCAATTATTTATTTTTACTAGTGAAATCAATATAACATCTCAACATTCACAAATATACATTTCTTACATTCAAAAACAAAACAAAAACAAATCAGTGACCAATATAGCCACCTTTCTTTGCAAGGACACTCAAAAGCCTGCCATCCATGTATTCTGTCAGTGTTTTGATCTATTCACCATCAACACTGCGTGCAGCAGCAACCACAGCCTCCCAGCCACTGTTCAGAGAGGTGTTCTGGTTTCCCTCCTTGTAAATCTCACATTTTATGATGGACCACAGGTTTTAAGTGGGGTTCAGATCAGGTGAACAAGGAGGCCATGTCATTAGTTTTTCTTCTCTTATACCATTTCTTGCCAGCCACGCTGTGGAGTACTTGGACGCGTGTGATGGAGCATTGTCCTGCATGAAAATCATGTTTTTCTTGAAATATGCAGACTTCTTCCTGTACCACTGCTTGAAGAAGGTGTTTTCCAGAAACTGGCAGTAGGACTGGGAGTTGAGCTTGACTCCATCCCCAACCCGAAAAGGCCCCACAAGCTCATCTTTGATGATACCAGCCCAAACCAGTACTCCACCTCCACCTTGCTGGGGTCTGAGTCAGACTGGAGCACTCTGCCCTTTACCAATCCAGCCACGGGCCCATCCATCTGGCCCATCAAGACTCACTCCCATTTCATCAGTCCATAAAACCTTAGAAAAATCAGTCTTGAGATATTTCTTGGCCCAGTCTTGACGTTTCAGCTTTTGTTCAGTGGTGGTTGTCTTTCAGCCTTTCTTACCTTGGCCATGTCTCTGAGTATTGCACACCTTGTGCTTATGGGCACTCCAGTGATGTTGCAGCTCTGAAATATGGCCAAACTGGTGGCAAGTGGCATCTTGGCAGCTGCACGCTTGACTTTTCTCAGTTCATGGGCAGTTATTTTGCGCCTTGGTTTTTCCACACGCTTCTTGCGACCCTGTTGACTATTTTGAATGAAATGCTTGATTGTTCGATGATCATACTTCAGAAGCTTTGCAATTTTAAACGTGCTGCATCCCTCTGCTCACTATTTTTGACTTTTCTGAGCCTGTCAAGTCCTTCTTTTGACCCATTTTGCCAAAGGATAGGAAGTTGCCTAATTATGCACACCTGATATAGGGTGTTGATGTCATTAGACCACACCCCTTCTCATTACAGAGATGCACATCACCTAATATGCTTAATTGGTAGTAGGCTTTCGAGCCTATACAGCTTGGAGTAAGACAACATGCATAAAGAGGATGATGTGGTCAAAATACTCATTTGCCTAATAATTCTGCACTCCCTGTATTGGGCATACGGGTAATGCACTCTGGGCTGAAAGGAAAAATGACCGTCAAACAATCAATCAATGTGGATAAAAAATATCTGCCAAAAAAAGTAAAAAAAAAAGAGGGGAAGGCGTCTGCCAGGACATAGGAGCTGCCAACCAAAAACATCCACCCACTCAGCTCGTATGCCCTGGCAAACCCGATGTATCCATTCACACCGATCGATGTGGATGAACAAATCATTGCCAGAGTTCTTTTTTGATACAAAGTGCTTGCCAAAGCATAGGAGCTCCAACACCGCCCCTCAGCTCATATGCCTCGGCAAACGTATCTTTTTTACTGCGGAGGAGAAATCTCGTCCTGCAGCGCTGCATGCACCAATTTTGTGTAACCTGACAGACGTGCAATGCTTCTGTCAGGTTGCAACATCAGTGCTGCAGCTGGCTGGTCAGTCGCTCGGTCCACCTGGAAGGGTAATGGATGGAAAAAAAGAGAAAAACAAAAAAACAAGCAAGCAGCAAAGCAATAACTTCATTAACATTTATAAACTTCTTCAAACAAAACCTTGATATTGTGAACCAAACACCAAACATTAGCTTTTTTGCTCACCTGTTTTTTTTTTTTTTTTGTTTTTTTTTTTAACTCACCTTCCGAGGACAAATCTCTCCACCTCCATGGGGCAATGTTCAAAGTGCAAAACTTACTGTAGAGAACAAAGCTGTTGTAAATTGCCAATTGAATGAGGTAAAAAGACACTTTTTTTATACCAGCGTCTTGTTTTTCGGGAAATTAAATAGGGCGCTAACCTCTGGTCATTGAAGTCCACCCCTCCCATGTTAGTATTATAGTCGTGGACGACAAGAGCTTTTTCAATGACCTCAGTTCGCCGTTGAATTTCAACTGTCGTGTCTGCGTGAATGGTGGACAGAAAGTAAACGTCCCTCTTGTCCTTCCATTTCACCGCGAGCAGGTCGTCGGCACACAAGGCGGCCCTCTGCCCCCGTTCAAGTCTGGTGGTAATGAGCTGTTGGGGGAAGCCCCGGCGACTAGGCCGCACAGTGCCACAGCATCGGATTTGTTCTATTTTTAAGTGCTGAAAGAGGGCCACACTTGTGTAATAATTGTCCACAAAAAGATGGTACCCCTTCTGGAACAAGGGTGACACCAAGTCCCACACAACCTTTCCACTGCTCCCCAGGTAGTCAGGGCATCCGACCGGCTCCAATTTTGAGTCTTTTCCCTCATAAAATAAGATGTATAGCCTGTGGCCCTTTCACAGAGCTTATACAGTTTCACCCCATACCGGGCGCGCTTGCTTGGGATGTACGGTTTGATGCGAAGGCGCCCGGTAAAACGTATGAGGGACTCGTCTACGCAGATGTCCTGTTCAGGGGTATAAGCATCTGCAAATTTTGATGACAGGTGGTCTATGAGGGGCCGAATTTTGTGGAGCCGGTCATAAGCAGGGTGGTCACTTCGATGACAGGTTTCGTTGTTGTTGCAGTGCAGGAAGCGCAGGATGTTCTCAAATCGTGTCCTAGACATGGTAGCAGAGTACAAGGGAACATGAAATGCTGGGTCCGTAGACCAATAAGACCGCAACACATTCTGCTTTACTAGTCCCATGTGAAGAAGGCCCCCCAAAAATTTTAATTTCGGAAACTTGGACTGGTTTCCACCGAAAAGGCTGGGCAAGAAACTTATTCGGATTGGCGGTTATGTATTGTGTGGCCTTACGGTTGGTCTCTGCCACGATTAAGTCTAAGAGATCCTGGGTGATGAACAGATAGAAAAAGTCTAGGACTGATCCTAGATTATCTGTCTCCACCTGGACTCCAGACTGGGCGGTGAAAGGGGGAAGTACGGGTGCGGTAGGAATCAGGGGATTGCCAATTTAGATTTGCCAGCACCTCTGGTAAACTAGGGGTAGTACGGGCCCGTCTTCTTGGTGGCTGCAACTGGGATCTTACTGCACGTGCCACCGAACCAGTTTCAACTTCCATGCTGGTGTTCGCCACTTCACCAGGGTCTACAGAAGTACTGGTGCTAGGTCCAGGAGATGTTGTGCTGCTGGTGCCTGCCCCACCATGAAATCTCAGACCAGCACTAACACCACTCTGCTGCCCTTGGGGCGATCCTGCGATCCAACAACATAGGGTGTGGTACGCCTGGCTCTAGTCGGGACCTCAACCTCGTCATCACTATCGGTCAGTGAGCCACTGCTCTCTACAGGTTCAAACTCTGACCCAGAAGATTCGTTGAATGAGGCGTCCCAATCGTCCTCATCCAACTCTGCATTGTACCTGTACGCCTCATCATCAGAATACCTCTTTCTTGCCATGGTGGACTGCTAAATTTAGGGGGTATTCCTCTGAGACCACCCAGTAAAAAAGAGCACCTACCTAGCAAAAGGGAGTATTTGCGAAGTAGAAAGCTGTGGTCACTGAGTTTTGATTAAAAAAAAATCAAAACTGATCTTTACAGTGCCACAGCTATTGTACAGTGTTTTTTGCAGTGATCAGAAAAAAAAATTCTGTCACTGCGGTGGGGGCGGGCTGAACGCAAGTGCAGGGGAACAATCAGACCTGATCGGGCAAACACTGCATTTTTTTGTGGATCCTAGTGACGCTATAGATCTGACTGCGATCAGTAATGATCACTTACAGATACTATATAGTAACAATGTTAATTAGCGACAGTGATGACACTAATTAGTGACTGTGGTGCAGTGGGCTGAGCACTAACTGACACTAACAAAGGGGCCTAGCTAACTGGTCTAACTGCTAACACTAGTGATACTAAAAAAGTGACAGTTTTCACTGATCACTGTTTTTAGATCACTAGGATAGTGACAGGGGGGTGGTGGCGAGTGGGGAATCAGAGGCAATCAGAAACAATCACAGGACAATCAAAGCCAATCAAATGCAATCACAGGGCAATCGCAGGCCAATCACAGGGCACTCAAATCACGGGACAATCAAAGCCGATCACGGGACAATCAAAGCCGACCACGGGACAATCAAAGCTGACCACGGGACAATCAAAGCCAATCACAGGCCAATCACAGGGCAATCAAAGCCGATCACGGGACAATCAAATACAATGTCAGCACAATCAAATACAATGCACTGGGAAGGTGATTGGGGGGTGGGGTCTGAGGGCGATCTGATGCTGCATACACACTTGAGATAAAAGTCTTTGGAAAAGGCAAGATCACAGACCAATTATACCCCATTCCATGTAGTATGAGAGCCATACTCTACACAGTCTATTCTATGGAGCTGCACTCCCCATCAGATAAAATCTTTGCAAGATGCTGCACACAAAGATGCCCGTACACATTCAAAAGATCTGCAAAAGATCTCTTCCTGCAATAGATCCATTCCTGCAAAATGCATTCATAGTCTATGAGATCTGCAGATCATCATACACACCTTGTTTAACAGGCAATCATCTGCAGATCATCTGCAGATCAGATCCACCAGGATGGATTTTCAGATCTGCAGATGATTGCCAGATATGCAGATGAAGTCTGTTAAACAAGGTGTGTATGAGGATCTGCAGATCTCATAGACTATGAATGCATTTTGCAGGAATGGATCTATTGCAGGAAGAGATCTTTTGCAGATAATGATCTTTTGAACGTGTACGGGCATCTTTGTGTGCAGCATCTTGCAAAGATTTTATCTGATAGGGAGTGCAGCTCCATAGAATAGACTGTGTAGAGTATGGCTCTCATACTACATGGAATGGGGTAAAATTGGTCTGTGATCTTGCCTTTTCCAAAGACTTTTATCTCAAGTGTGTATGCAGCATGAGAGTGTGGGGTCCTGATCTGATGTGTGGCAGACACAGGGGGTGACGATGGGAGATCAGTGAGGGATTACAGGGGAGAATAGATGTAAACAATGCACTGGGGAGGTTATCAGGAGGGGGGGGGGGTCTGAGGGCAATCTGAGGGTCTGGGTGGGTGATCAGGTGCCCCCAAGGGACAGTTTAGGGTCTGCTCTGATGGGTGGTGGTGACAAGGGGTGATAGACAGGTGATAGATAGGTGATAGACAGGTGATCAGTGGGTAAGGCAGCTGTATACAAATGTATACAGTATACAGAGGGCAGGTCTGGGGGGGATCTGAGGGTAGGGGGGGTTGATCAGGGGACCCTAGGGGGCAGTTAGGGACCTAACCTAGGGGATAGCTTTGACTGTTAGTGACAGGGAGTGATTGATGGGTTTTTAGGTGGGTGCTTGGGTGCAAACACTGGTGTGCTGGGGTGGTCAGAGGGGGTTCTGAGGGCTGGGGTGGGCGATCGGGGGAGGGGGTCTGTGTGGGTGAAAATGTGTTTTGTTACACTTAGCTGCAAGGCTGCCGTCCTCTCTGATGGTCGCACGACGAAGTGACCATCAGAGGATGAGGCAGCCAATATAATACATTTTGTTACAATAATAAAGTGTATTATACTCTTCTGATTGGCCCGATCGCACTGATGGAAACCCGCCGGCGCTGCTAATTGGCCGGCGGGTTTCCGCGTAGGGTGGGCGGAGCCTATTGCCGGCGGCAGATTGCGTCATTAATGACGCGATCGCCGCCTAACCACGCCTGCCGCCGCCAATGGGTGTATTGCGGTCGTTTGGGCCCATCGGCTATGGGCGGTCGGCAACTATGGGCGGTCGGCAAGTGGTTAAAGAAAACCTGAACTGAAAACTAAAAGTCAAAATAAACATACACAAGTCATACTTAACTCCTGTGTAGTCTACTCCTCAATCTATTTTTCCTCTCCTTCGTCCTGTTTGTCCACTGTGATGAATGGAATTCTCCATCCTCCATTTTGAAAATAGCCATTACACCATAACCGCTTTCTGGTCAGCACACAGTTAAACTGTAACATCGCACACTTGAGCCATAGGGAAACATGGATACATCAGTTCTCCTCTCAGCTGTAACTGACCGCAACTGATATATTTCAGTTCTGACAAAATGTTGTCAGAACTGGAAGGGATCACGGTCAGAAGAAAATGGTGAGCTTCTGAGAGGAACTGATGGCAAGGTAACTATGTAATGTTCATTTGAAGTTACCTCATGTGTTTATTTTAAATAATTTTACTCAGTACAGCTTCTCTTTAAGATGGAAAGAACCATTTATCTCCTCCTTTGAGGATCGGGTTGTATTAAAGAGACACTGAAGCGAAAAAAAAATATGATATAGTGAATTGGTTGTGTACTATGAATAATTACTAGAAGATTAGCAGCAAAGAAAATATTCTCATACTTTTATTTTCAGGTATATAGTGTTTTTTCTAACATTGCATCATTCTATAATATGTGCAGATTACACAACACTCATCATTCAAAATGAGTCTTTCAGAGCAGTCTGTGAAGTAATGACCTCTCCTCTAGCAGAGGAAAAGTAAATAGTCCAGGAACAGTTGAGATAATAAAAGTCAGATAACAGCCCTCTCCCCGACTAACTTAGTCGGAGAGCTTAATGGCTTGTTTGCATAGAGATAACAACTGGAGTTTCTCAACTCTTCCTGTACTGGAAACCATTACACTGATGTATCTGATCTTAATGTTTTATTTCTTAGCTGTGCTACACATAAAAATCATAATATCATCATTTTTTTTTCGCTTCAGTGTCTCTTTAAATCCTGGAATCATTTATACCAAAAGTATCCTCCTATTATCATTTCAATCAAGAATGGACACTACCTTCATTCAAAGATCCATTGGAGCCAGATAAAGTTCATCCTCTGGATCCATTCTCGACAAAAAAAGCATATCTTTTTTTTTTTCTTTTTTTTAAAGAGACTCCGTAACAAAAATTGCATCCTGTTTTTTATCATCCTACAATTTCCAAAAGCTATTCTAATGTGTTCTGGCTTACTGCAGCACGTTCTACTGTAACCATCTCTTTAATAAATCAACTTATCTCTCTCTTGTCAGACTTGTCAGCCTGTGTCTGGAAGGCTGCCAAGTTCTTCAGTGTTGTGGTTCTGTGATGCATCTCCCCCCTCCAGGCCCCTCTCTACACTGCCTGTGTATTATTTAGATAAGGGCAGCTTCTCTCTTATCTTTTACAAGCTGGATAAATCCTCCTCTGAGCTGGCTGGGCTTTCACCTACTGAGGAATTACATACAGGCACAGCTGTCTGCACTCTGCAGGAAGAAACAGCCTGACACTTCAGTGGAAGATAGCTGCAGGGGGAAAGAAACACACAAATGATCTCTTGAGATTCAAAAGGAAGGGTGTATACAGTCTGATTGTGTATGGATGTATTTTCTATGTGTGGACATACTGTACATCAACCTACTTCCTCTTTTGGTGGCCATTTTGTTTGTTTATAAACAAACTTTTTAAAACTGTTTTTAACCACTTTTAATGCGGCGAGGAGCAGCGAAATTGTGACAGAGGGTAATAGGAGATGTCCCCTAACACACTGGTATGTTTACTTTTGTGCGATTTTAACAATACAGATTCTCTTTAACAGTAAAACAATAAAAGCATATCTTAACCACTTGCCGACCTCCCACAGCCGATAGGCGGCGGCAAAGTGGACACCGAAAGGACCGCAATACGCCCATGGGCGTTGCGCCCTTTCGGCATGCCGGGGGAGCGATTGCGTCACTGATGACGCGCGCTTCCCCGGCAACTGGCTCCGCCCACCCATGATGACAACCCGCCGGCCGTTCGGAAGCGCCGGCGGGTTGTTAACCCCACGATCGCCGCTACAAAGTGTATAATACACTTTGTAATGTATACAAAGTGTATTATACAGGCTGCCTCCTGCCCTGGTGGGTCCAGTGTCCGAGGGACCACCAGGGCAGGTTGCAGACACCCTAGTCTGCACCCAAGCACACTGATCTGCCCCCTGATCGCCCACAGCACCCTCAGACCCCCCCCCCCCGCCCACCCCCCAGACCACTGTTTGCATCCAATCACCCCCCTAATCACCCATCAATCACTCCCTGTTACTATCTGTCAACGCTATTTTTTTATTCCCTAAACTGCCCCCTGGGGACTCCTGATCACTCCCCCACCCCTCAGATTCTTACCAGACCTCCCCCCCCCCCCCCGTGTACTGTATGCATCTATCCCCCCTGATCACCTGTCAATCACCCCCTGTCACTGCCACCCATCAATCAGCCCCTAACCTGCCCCTTGCGGGCAATCTGATCACCCACCCACACCATCAGATCGCCTGCAGACCCGTCGTCAGATCACCTCCCAAGTGCATTGTTTACATCTGTTCTCTCCTCTAAACACCCACTAATTACCAATCAATCACCCCCTGTCACCACCTGTCACTGCTACCCATTAGATTAGACCCCTATCTGCCCCTAGGGCACCCAATCACCCGCCCACACCCTCAGAATGCCCTCAGACCCCAGCCCTGATCACCTCGCCAGTGCATTGCTTGCATCTATTCTCCCCACTAATCACACCTTGAGACACCCATCAATCACCTCCTGTCACCACCTGTCACCCCCTAGCACATCTACCCATCAGATCAGGCCCTAATTTGCCCCGTGTGGGCTCCTGATCACTCGACCTAACCCTCAGATCCCCCTCAGACCCCCTTCTGATCACCCCCCCCCCCCCCAGTGCATTGATTGCATCTTTTTTCCCCTCTAACCACCCCCTGAGACACCCAGCAATCACCTCCTGTCACCCCCCTAGCACTCCTATCCATCAGATCAGGCCCAATACAACCTGTCATCTAAAAGGCCACCCTGCTTATGACCGGTTCCACAAAATTCGCCCCCTCATAGACCACCTGTCATCAAAATTTGCAGATGCTTATACCCCTGAACAGTCATTTTGAAACATTTGGTTTCCAGACTACTCACGGTTTTGGGCCCGTAAAATGCCAGGGCAGTATAGGAACCCCACAAGTGACCCCTTTTTAGAAAAAAGACACCCAAGGTATTCTGTTAGGTGTATGACGAGTTCATAGAAGATTTTATTTTTTGTCAAAAGTTAGCGGAAATTGATTTTTATTGTTTTTTCACAAAGTGTCATTTTTCACTAACTTGTGACAAAAAATAAAATCTTCTATGAACTCACCATACACCTAACTGAATACCTTGGGGTGTCTTATTTCTAAAATGGGGTCACTTGTGGGGTCCTATACTGCCCTGGCATTTTAGGGGCCCTAAACCGTGAGGAGTAGTCTAGAAAACAAATGCCTCAAAATGACCTGTGAATAGGACGTTGGGCCCCTTAGCGCACCTAGGCTGCAAAAAAGTGTCACACGTGTCGTATCGCCGTACTCAGAAGAAGTAGTATAATGTGTTTTGGGGTGCATTATTACACATACCCATGCTGGGTGGGAGAAATCTCTCTGTAAATGGACAAAAAAATAAAAAAAATTGTCATTTACAGAGATATTTCTTACACCCAGCATGGGTATATGTAAATATACACCACAAAACACATTATACTACTTCTTCTGAGCACGGCAGTACCACATGTGTGGCACTTTTTTGCAGCCTAACTGCGCTTAGGGGCCCAAAGTCCAATGAGTACCTTTAGGATTTCACAGGTCATTTTGAGACATTTGGGTTCAAGACTACTCCTCACGGTTTAGGGCCCCTAAAATGCCAGGGCAGTATAGGAACCCCACAAGTGACCCCATTTTAGAAAGAAGACACCCCAAGGTATTCTGTTAGGTGTATGACGAGTTCATAGAAGATTTTATTTTTTGTCACAAGTTAGCGGGAATTGATTTGTATTGTTTTTTTTTTTTCACAAAGTGTCAATTTCCGCTAACTTGTGACAAAAAAAAATCTTCTAATTTGGGGTGTATTTTTACACATACCCATGCTGAGTGGACAATTGTGTGTAAAAAAAAATAAAAAAATTGTCATTAAGGGCTGGTGCACACCGAGCGGCTTTTTGGGCGTTTTCAGATCCGCTTGCGGCTGCGGATCTGCTTGGTCAATGTATCTCAATGGGGTGGTGCACACCAGAGCGGCAGGCGTTTTGAAGAAACGAAAAATGCCTGGGTGAGGCATTTTTTGGATTGCGGGTGCGTTTCTGCCTCAATGTTAACCACTTGAGGACCGCCCCCAGCCGATGGGCGGCGGCAAAGTCCGGGCCCAAACGACCGCAATACGCCCATCGGCGGGGGCGGCTGCGTGGGTGGCTATGCGGCGATCGCGTCATTCGTGACGCGATCAGCCGCCGGGGACTGGCTCCGCCCACCGCTCGTAGTAACCCGCCGGCCGTTCGGAAGCGCCGGCGGGTTACTAGCACCCGGATCGCCGCATGTAAAGAGTATAATAGGCTTTGTAATGTATACAAAGCCTATTATACTGGCTGCCTCCTGCCCTGGTGGTCCCAGTGTCCGAGGGACCACCAGGGCAGGCTGCAGCCACCCTAGTCTGCACCCAAGCACACTGATTTCCCCCCCCCTGCCCCCTGATCGCCCACAGCACCCCTCAGACCCCCCCCCTGCCCACCCCCCAGACCACTGTTTGCACCCAGTCACCCCCCTAATCACCCATCAATCACTCCCTGTCACTATCTGTCAACGCTATTTTTTTTTTTATCCCCCCCCCCTGCCCACTGCCCCCTCCTGATCACCCCCCACCCCTCAGATTCTCCCCAGACCCCCCCCAGACCCCTCCCCCCGTGTACTGTATGCATCTATCCCCCCTGATCACCCGTCAATCACCCGTCAATCACCCGTCAATCACCAGTCAATCACCAGTCAATCACCCCCTGTCTCTGCTACCCATCAATCAGCCCCTAACCTGCCCCTTGCGGGCAATCTGATCACCCACCCACACCAATAGATCGCCCGCAGATCCGACATCAGATCACCTCCCAAATCCATTGTTTACATCTATTCTCTCCTCTAAACACCCCCACTAATTACCCATCAATCACCTATCAATCACCCCCTATCACCACCTGTCACTGTTACCCATCAGATTAGACCCTAATCTACCCCTTGCGGGCACCCAATCACCCGCCCACACGCTCAGATTGCCCTCAGACCCCCCTTTATCAATTCGCCAGTGCAATATTTACATCTGTTATTCCCTGTAATAACCCACTGATCACCTGTCAATCACCTATCAATCACCCCCTGTCACTGCCACCCATCAATCACCCCCTGTCACTGCCACCCATCAATCAGCCCCTAACCTGCCCCTTGCGGGCAATCTGATCACCCACCCACACCAATAGATCGCCCGCAGATCCGACATCAGATCACCTCCCAAATCCATTGTTTACATCTATTCTCTCCTCTAAACACCCACTAATTACCCATCAATCACCTATCAATTACCCCCTATCACCACCTGTCACTGTTACCCATCAGATTAGACCCTAATCTACCCCTTGCGGGCACCCAATCACCCGCCCACACGCTCAGATTGCCCTCAGACCCCCCTTTATCAATTCGCCAGTGCAATATTTACATCTGTTATTCCCTGTAATAACCCACTGATCACCTGTCAATCACCTATCAATCACCCCCTGTCACTGCCACCCATCAATCACCCCCTGTCACTGCCATCCATCAATCACCCCCTGTCACTGCCCCTTGCGGGCAATCTGATCACCCACCCACACCAATAGATCGCCCGCAGATCCGACATCAGATCACCTCCCAAATCCATTGTTTACATCTATTCTCTCCTCTAAACACCCACTAATTACCCATCAATCACCTATCAATCACCACCTGTCACTGTTACCCATCAGATTAGACCCTAATCTGCCCCTTGCGGGCACCCAATCACCCGCCCACACCTCAGAACGTCCTCAGACCCCAGCCCTGATCACCTCGCTAGTGCATTGCTTGCATCTATTTTCCCCCTCTAATCACACCTTGAGACACCCATCAATCACCTCCTGTCACCCCCTAGCACACCTACCCATCAGATCAGGCCCTAATTTGCCCCGTGTGGGCTCCTGATCACTCGGCCAAACCCTCAGGTCCCCCTCAGACCCCCTTCCGATCACCTCCCCAGTGCATTGATTGCATCTATTTTCCCCTCTAACCGCCCCCTGAGACACCCATCAATCACCTCCTGTCACCCCCTAGCACTCCTATCCATCAGATCAGGCCCAAAACATCCTGTCATCTAAGAGGCCACCCTGCTTATGACCGGTTCCACAAAATTTGCCCCCTCATAGACCACCTGTCATCAAAATTTGCAGATGCTTATACCCCTGATCAGTCATTTTGAGAAATTTGGTTTCCAGACTACTCACAGTTTTGGGCCCGTAAAATGCCAGGGCAGTATAGGAACCCCACAAGTGACCCCATTTTAGAAAGAAGACACCCCAAGGTATTCTGTTAGGTGTATGATGAGTTCATAGAAGATTTTATTTTTTGTCACAAGTTAGCGGAAATTGATATGTATTGTTTTTTTTTTTTCACAAAGTGTCATTTTCCGCTAACTTGTGACAAAAAAAAAAAATCTTCTATGAACTCACCATACTCCTAACAGAATACCTTGGGGTGTCTTCTTTCTAAAATGGGGTCACTTGTGGGGTTCCTATACTGCCCTGGCATTTAAGGGGCCCTAAACCGTGAGCAGTAGTCTAGAATCCAAAGGCCTCAAAATGACCTGTGAATAGGACGTTAGGCCCCTTAGCGCACCTAGGTTGCAAAAAAGTGTCACACATGTGGTATCGCCGTACTCAGAAGAAGTAGTATATTGTGTTTTGGGGTGTATTTTTACACATACCCATGCTGGGTGGGAGAAATCTCTCTGTAAAAGGACAATTGTGTGTAAAAAAAAAAATCAAACAATTGTCATTTACAGAGATATTTCTCCCACCCAGCATGGGTATGTGTAAAAATACACCCCAAAACACATTATACGACTTCTCCTGAGTACGGCGGTACCACATGTGTGGCACTTTTTTGCACCCTAAGTGCGCTAAGAGGCCCAAAGTCCAATGAGTACCTTTAGGATTTCACAGGTCATTTTGCGACATTTGGTTTCAAGACTACTCCTCACGGTTTAGGGCCCCTAAAATGCCAGGGCAGTATAGGAACCCCACAAATGACCCCATTTTAGAAAGAAGACACCCCAAGGTATTCCGTTAGGAGTATGGTGAGTTCATAGAAGATTTTATTTTTTGTCATAAGTTAGCGGAAAATGACACTTTGTGAAAAAAAACAATTAAAATCAATTTCCGCTAACTTGTGACAAAAAAAAAAATTCTATGAACTCACCATCCTCCTAACGGAATACCTTGGGGTGTCTTCTTTCTAAAATGGGGTAATTTGTGGGGTTCCTATACTGTCCTGGCATTTTAGGGGCCCTAAACCGCGAGGAGTAGTCTTGAAACGAAATTTCTCAAAATGACCTGTGAAATCCTAAAGGTACTCATTGAACTTTGGGCCCCTTAGCGCAGTTAGGGTGCAAAAAAGTGCCACACATGTGGTATCGCCGTACTCAGGAGAAGTAGTATAATGTGTTTTGGGGTGTATTTTTCCACATACCCATGCTGAGTGGCAGAAATATCTCTATAAATAGACAATTGTGTGTAAAAAAAAATAAAACAATTGTCATTTATGGAGATATTTCTCCCACCCAGCATGGGTATGTGTAAAAATACACCCCAAAACACATTATACTACTTCTCCTGAGTACGGCAATACCACATGTGTGGCACTTTTTTGCAGCCTAACTGCGCTAAGGGGCCAAAAGTCCAATGAGCATCTTTAGGCTTTACAGGGGTGCTTACAATTAGGCACCCCCCAAAATGCCAGGACAGTGAACACACCCCACAAATGACCCCATTTTGGAAAGTAGACACTTCAAGGTATTCAGAGAGGAGCATAGTGAGTCCGTGGCAGATTTCATTTTTTTTTGTTGCAAGTTAGAAGAAATGGAAACTTTTTTTTTTCTTTTTTTTGTCAGAAAGTGTCATTTTCCGCTAACTTGTGACAAAAAATAAAATCTTCTATGAACTCACCATGCCTCTCACTGAATACTTTGGGATGTCTTCTTTCCAAAATGGGGTCATTTGGGGGGTATTTGTACTATCCTGGAATTTTAGCCCCTCATGAAACCTGACAGGTGCGCAGAAAAGTCAGAGATGCTTGAAAATGGGAAAATTCACTTTTGGCACCATAGTTTGTAAACGCTATAACTTTTACCCAAACCAATAAATATACACTGAATGGGTTTTTTTTAATCAAAAACATGTTTGTCCACATTTTTCGCGCTGCATGTATACAGAAATTTTACTTTATTTGAAAAATGTCAGCACAGAAAGTTAAAAAAATCATTTTTTTGCCAAAATTCATGTCTTTTTTGATGAATATAATAAAAAGTAAAACTCGCAGGAGCAATCAAATAGCATCAAAAGAAAGCTGTATTAGTGACAAGAAAAGGAGGTAAAATTCATTTAGGTGGTAGGTTGTATGACCGAGCATTAAACCGTGAAAGCTGCAGTGGTCTGAATGGAGAAAAAGGCTCTGGTCCTTAAGGGGCGAAAAGACTGTGGTCCTGAAGTGGTTAAGTATAGGAAAAACGCAAACCGCTCTGAAAAACGGCACTTCAGAGCGGTTTGCCAGGCGTTTTTGTTACAGTAGCTGTTCAGTAACAGCTTTACTGTAACAATACAGGAAACCTACTATACCAAAACCGCTAGACAAAACCGCAAAACGCTAGCTGAAACGCTACAGAAAAAGAAGAAAAAGCGTTTCAAAATCTGCTAGCATTTTGCGGATCTGCTAGCAGGTTTTGGTGTGCACCAGCCCTTACAGAGATATTTCTCCCACCCAAAAATACACCCCAAAACACATTATACTATTTCTCCTGAGTACGGCAATACCACGTGTGGCACTTTTTTGCAGCCTAACTTCGCTAAGGGGCCCAAAGTCCAATGAGCACCTTTAGGCTTTACAGGGGTGCTTACAATTTAGCACCCCCAAATGTCAGGACAGTAAACACACCCCACAAATGACCCCATTTTGGAAAGTAGACACTTCAAGGTATTCAGAGAGGGGCATGGTGAGTCCGTGGCAGATTTCATTTTTTTTTTTATCGCAAGTTAGAAGAAATGGAAACTTTTTTTTTTGTCACAAAGTGTCATTTTCCGCTAACTTGTGACAAAAAATAAAATCTTCTATGAACTCACCATGCCTCTCAGTGAATACTTTGGGATGTCTTCTTTCCAAAATGGGGTCATTTGGGGGGTATTTATACTATCCTGGAATTTTAGCACCTCATGAAACATGACAGGTGGTCAGAAAAGTCAGAGATGCTTCAAAATGGGAAAATTCACTTTTGGCACCATAGTTTGTAAACACTATAACTTTTACACAAACCAATAAATATACGCTGAATGAATTTGTTTTTATCAAAGACATGTAGCAGAATAAATTTGGACAAAAATGTATACAGAAATTTTACTTTATTTGAAAAAATGTCAGCACAGAAAGTAAAAAAAAAAAACATTTTTTTGACTAAACTCATGTCTTTTTTGAGGAATATAATAAAAACTAAAACTTGCAGCAGCAATCAAATAGCACCAAAAGAAAGCTGTATTAGTGACAAGAAAAGGAGGTAAAATTCATTTAGGTGGTAGGTTGTATGACTGAGCAATAAACCGTGAAAGCTGCAGTGGTCTGAATGGAGAAAAAGGCTCTGGTCCTTAAGGGGTAGAAAGACTGTGGTCCTCAAGTGGTTAAAGCAACAGAAAGTTTCAGATCAACTGAAAGACTATTTGTGGTCCCGATGGGGATAAATAAAGGAAAAGATGTCACGATTAGAATGATTTCAAAATTGATCATAACCACAATTCAGAGAGCTTATAAAGCTAAAGACTTGCATCCTCCCCAGATACTTTTAGCCCTTTCGACAAGAGGTATGTCTGCATCTTGAACATCCCTGGGAAAAGTTTCAATAGAGACAATTTGCAGAGCAGCTAATTGGTCGTCAGGCCATACATTTTATTAGGCACTATAAAATAGAGCCGGCAACCTTGTCAACTTCGGTTTTTGGAAGTAAAGTCATTGCTCTAGCAGCTGAACAGTCAGTTTAAGTTTGTTGTATACTGTTTTCTTTATTAAAATTTTCTTCAACATACCCTCCCTTGTTTTTTGTGTAGTTATTGCCCATATGTTATGCTGTCATGGAAATGCCAGGGAAACTGGAAAATTGTATACTTGCCTACAAAAGCAATTTTCCTTTCCTGGCATTCCTCCATGGCAGCATACATTCCCACCCATTTCTAGGCGTCTGGTCCGTTAATAGGAATGCTGGAGGTTGGGTGGCGTTCACTTTATATTGAGGGTGGTCCTATCTGGCAGTTGAAGGCAGAGAACTGCCCATATGTTATGCTGCCATGGAGGAATGCCAGGAAAGGAAAATTGCTTCTGTAGGTAAGTATACAATTATCCAGTTTTTTTTATTGACAGGAGGAACCCAGCGGTGGCGACACCTGCAGAGGGAGAAGAGACTGCAGCTGGAAGGAAGGGAGAGGAGCAATGGGGGCAGGATGGGTAAGAGCTTCCCTGTGCACCTGTGCACGCTGCACCCATTTTTCTGTATCTTTTGCATATTGGCATATAAGACGCACCCCCCCCCCCCTTTTTGCATCTGATATGCTGAAAAATAACCCACTCTTGGTGGGTTAGGGAGTATGGCTTCCATCGCTGCTGTGCATTCTGCCGCTTGTTGTGGTAAGTATGCAGACTGGGGAGGGAAAGACACACAGCTGCTGTATGACCCACAGTGAGTTCAGCATTGTTTAATGGAGGTTTACTTCTACCCAGCTTGATAAGTGAAGCTTGGTAAGTTAGAGCCTGAATCAATGACCGCTTATTCGTTTCGAAGGGTGCACCTCATTTTTCCCCCACAGCAAGGTATACCCTTCAAAGTTCATAAGCATCCATTGGTTCTGGCTCTAAGTGACACAAAGACCAGGGATGACTTTCAGAGTACATTAGGTTCTCACCAGGGGCATAACAATAGGGTGTAAAAGAAAAGCAGAACCCATCTGCATAACAATAGGGGCTGCAGCCCCTGCACAACCCCCCCCCCTCCCCCCCGGGCCCGTTCAGGGCCGCTTTAGGGGTCTGGAGGGGTCGCAGCCTGAGGGGAAAGCCATGGCCACACATCAGCAGGGAGAGGGGACAGCCCCCCCCAAGGGGCGCCCAAGGGCACAGGCAGGACAAATGGTCGCCTAGAGCGCAATGGCTGCCGACAGGCGCCGCCCACCACCATACCGATACATTACACTGCATGCTGCAGCTGCCAGAAGCCGCGTCTCCACTCCCTTCCGATAGAAGAGCAAACATGCTCTTCCCCTCCTCTAGCCATTTCAATGTACACCCAGATGCAGTATCTGTTTACTACTGCACGTGGCTCTAGCCCCGCCTTTAACTCCGCCCCCCGCCAGACAGATTTTTCCGGCTTCAGTGTCAGGCTGGCCTGTAGCGATTTCCTGCCCTTTGATCTGCATTGTCCCCTGCTTCCCACCTCCTGTGTGATGCAGCGCTGGGCACCAGAGCACAGAGAGGCAGAGGTGACTGCTGCAGAGGGTGAGGGGGAGACTGGAGAGAGCCCCCATGCCCCCCTCCTGGGTGTGATGCAACGCTGGGCACCAGAGCCCAGGGAGGCAGAGGTGACTGCTGCAGGGGGAGACTGGAGAGAGGAGACAGACAGCTGCAAGCCAGTGTGAAGTCCCCAAGGGAGAGGCTGACAGGCACAGATAACTGAACACAGAGACCCCTGAGCAGCAGCTGCAGCATTAGCCCTCATGTGAGTAAAGAAATAACTACATGTGGTTCCAATCTTGTGCCTCATAGAGAGCAGTCCATCCTGTCTGGGCCCCTCCCCCCAATCCCTGCTGTCACTCCAGCTAGTCTGATCACACCCTGCCCCAGCATGGAGGAACATCAGAGATCACTTCTTCCTGCATAAAACTACAGAGATCCATCAGTAATTATGCTTTCTTTATGCTGTACTTGAGTCAAAAACATCACAGACTAGCAAAGTTACTAGTTATCAGCCTCATAATGCAGTACCAGGTTTATTTCATTATTCACTTGAAAGATGTCATAATTTACAGTGTTATGGCTGCTGCCTTCACCACCAGGTCCCTCTCCCCCCTCTGAGAGTGTCACGGCTTGGGGCCTACCCCTCTATTGCTCTCTGTAGCCAGCAGATAGACAACTGTCTCAGTCTCATCACAAAGCTATGTATCAGAGAAGAAAGCAGAAACTTTCCCATACAGTGCTTAGCTCAATGGTCTGCTCTCCTGTGAGGGGATCAGTGCTGTAAGTGCTGCTCTGTAGTCTGTAGGGCTCTCTCTGCTGAAGTGAATTGCCTGAGTGGAGTTTGCAGTCTCTGCACTAATCTTACAGGGAGAGGTTTTCTCACTGGAGGCCACAGAGAGGCCAGCATGCGGGCAGCACATCTGCACTTCTGGCATTTTATGTGCTGCAGATAACAAGTCCAGTTGCTGTTTAGCCAATGTCCCTGCATGTCTTCATTTAGCACTGAGCAAGCAAGCCTGATCTCAGGCTGACCACCTGCTCATATCTGTGTGCAAAGAAGCTCATTCTTCTGCATACCATTCTTGTAAAAGTTTTGCCTTTGGATTGCTGGACTAGCTGTGCAAAACCAGCTGATTGGTGCAGCAAAGATTTCTGAAATGTTTGTGTCGCAGACAGAGGCAAGGAAGGCTTATATGTGATAAAGGCACCTTCTCCCTTTAGCTTGGAATTAACTTAAAGGAAAACTTAAGTCAACAATAAAAAATGAGATTTACTCACCTGGGGCTTCCCTCAGCCCCCAGCAGCCGATCGGTGCCCTCGCAGTCCCGCTCTGATGGTCCAGGACCCGCCGGCGAACACTTCCGGTTTGGCCGTCACCGGCCGACAGGCATGGGAACGCGAGTGATTCTTCGCGTTCCCAGCCTGTATATCGCCCCCTATGCTGCTATTGCGACCAGCTGGCAGTTCCCTTTAAGTGTGGAAATGAATATAGTGAACACTTGTTTCTCCACAGAGTAGTCATGATGTGTATTTCTAGTATTCGTGCAGTTTGCAATATCTTTTACCCGAGGTGCCTGAGAGAGTGACACTGTGACATTATCATTGCTGACACTGATTTGGAAATGAAGCTAGCCATTTTCTAAGTGTTTTTTTTCTATACATGGTTGGGCAATGGAATAGGGGATTTCTGGGGTTATACATAAGCTGCCTGCTTGTCCATATCATGCTGTGGTCCCAAAAATTCCCTCTTCCTCACTAGCACCAACCGTGTATATAGGAAACATTCAGAACTGCTAGTTCCATTTTCAAACAAGCACATGAGGGGTAATTGCAATGAACATAAAGTACATGGAAAGTACATCAAATGTGGAACTTTATTGTAGCATGTAGTGTGTGTTTGTGTATACGTATGAGGAGGGGGGCTGCAGGTCTTCTTGCTTGGAGTGACAAAAAGGCTAGAGGCGCCCCTGGCCCCCCCATCATCACCTCGGGCTCTCCCCTTCAGCTTCAATAAGTGTGTGTGCAGGCGGCGGGCAGCGGCAGATATACATACAGTGGTGTGAAAAACTATTTGCCCCCTTCCTGATTTCTAATTCTTTTGCATGTTTGTCACTTAAATGTTTCTGCTCATCAAAAACCGTTAACCATTAGTTAAAGATAACATAATTGAACACAAAATGCAGTTTTAAATGATAGTTTTTATTATTTAGTGAGAAAAAAAACTCAAAACCTACATAGCCCTGTGTGAAAAAGAAATTGCCCCCTGAAGTTAATAACTGGTTGGGCCACCCTTAGCAGCAATAACTGCAATCAAGCGTTTGCGATAACTTGCAACAAGTCTTTTTTACAGCGCTCTGGAGGAATTTTGGCCCACTCATCTTTGCAGAATTGTTGTAATTCAGCTTTATTTGAGCGTTTTCTAGCATGAACTGCCTTTTTAAGGTCATGCCACAACATCTCAATAGGATTCAGGTCAGGGCTTTGACTAGGCCACTCCAAAGTCTTCATTTTGTTTTTCTTCAGCCATTCAGAGGTGGATTTGCTGGTGTCTTTTGGGTCATTGTCCTGCTGCAGCACCCAAGATCGCTTCAGCTTGAGTTGACGAACAGATCGCCGGACATTCTCCTTCAGGATTTTTTGGTAGACAGTAGAATTCATGGTTCCATCTATCACAGCAAGCCTTCCAGGTCCTGAAGCAGCAAAACAACCCCAGTAAGTTAGAGCCTGAATCAATGACCGCTTATGCGTTTTACTGTTGGTATGATGTTCTTCTGCTGAAATGCTGTTACTTCTACGACAGATTTAACAGGACACGCACCTTCCAAAAAGTTCAACTTTTGTCTCGGCGGTCCACAAGGTATTTTCCCACAAGTCTTGGCAATCATTGAGATGTTTTTTTTTAGGAAAATTGAGCCTTAATGTTCTTTTTGCTTAAAAGTGGTTTGCGCCTTGGATATCTGCCATGCAGGCCGTTTTTGCCCAGTCTCTTTCTTATGGTGGAGTTGTGAACACTGACCTTAATTCAGGCAAGTGAGGCCTGCAGTTCTTTAGATGTTGTCCTGGGGTCTTTTGTGGCCTCTCGGATGAGTTTTCTCTGCGCTCTTGGGGTAATTTTGGTCGGCCAGCCACTCCTGGGAAGGTTCATCACTGTTCCATGTTTTTGCCATTTGTGGATAATGGCTCTCACTGTGGTTCGCTGGAGTCCCAAAGCTTTAGAAATGGCTTTATAACTTTTACCAGACTGATAGATCTCAATTACAGTACTTTTGTTCTCATTTGTTCCTGAATTTCTTTGGATCTTGGCATGATGTCTAGCTTTTGAGGTGCTTTTGGTCTACTTCTCTGTGTCAGATAGCTCCTATTTAAGTGATTTCTTAATTGAAACAGGTGTGGCAGTAATCAGGCCTGGGGGTGACTACAGAAATTGAACTCAGGTGTGATAAACTACAGTTAAGTTATTTTTTAACAAGGGGGGCAATCACTTATTAACACAGGGCCATGTAGGTTTTGAGGTTTTTTTTTCCTCACTAAATAATAAAAACCATCATTTAAAACTGCATTTTGTGTTCAATTATGTTATCTTTGACTAATAGTTAACGGTTTTTGATGAGCAGAAACATTTAAGTGTGACAAACATGCAAAAGAATAAGAAATCAGGAAGGGGGCAAATAGTTTTTCACACCACTGTACCTTCCTTGCATTCCACCGCAGATGTTCCTCGCTGTAGTGTCTGAATGTTCCTCGCTCTAGTGTCTGACGCTACTTCCTGTATAAACAGGAAGTAGCATCAGACACTAGAGCGAGGAACATCCGCGGTGGAACGCAAGGAAGGTATGTATATCTGTCGCTGCCCGCCGCCGGCACGCACACTTATTACAGCTGGAGGGGAGTGCAGAGGGGAGAGCCCGGAGGGAGGGGGGGTGTCCTTCCTCCCTGCCGATGTGTCGCCATGGCTTTCCCCTCATGCTGTGACTCCTCCAGCCCCCCAAAACGACCCTGAGTGGGCACCCAGGGGGGGGGGGGGGAGGGTAGGGGGCCTGTCAGAATCTTTGCAGGGAGCCCAGTGGCTCCTTGTTACACCCCTGGTTATCACACTTGTTAGAGGTAATAACTCTTTATTCATGTATCAGATTATTTATTTTTTGTGCATGTGTTTTGTGTATTTATCAGATGTTCAAATGTGTGTATCCAGCATAGCTATTTAAATGTTTGTATTATGGAGGCTTACCGGAACACAATGTTTAAATTATAGTCAGTCTGTTGATGATCACAATTCTTATATATTGGTAAGATTCCATAAAGATTTTATAGTGTGCATTCAGCTTTAGAGGTAATTCAAATCTGTAGTGCCACAGTTTTTTATTCAGTGGGTGCTGATGTCTATCAAGTTCATTTTTTTTTTCCTTTCATTTGCAGGACACCAAATGTTGGTAGAAGAAGTTTGATCACATTTTGTGCTTCAAATGTCCTTTTTATGCTTCCATGGCAATTTGCTCAGTTTGTTCTTCTGACACAGGTGACGTTTAAAAAAAAAATAAATACGTCTTTGAGCATGTTCATATTAATACATTTCTAATTCTGAATGTTTCTGTAGAATTGTATGAAACATAATGCACATTCTAGACTGGAGAGAAGTAAAACAAGTATTTTTGCCCCCCAAAATTGGCCTTTTTAAATGCTCCTGCATTTTCAATAAATGCCCCCCTCCCCCCAAACATATATTTATAAATGTTCTAACACCACATTCCGGTAAGGTTTTGAGACCACCAGCTATTCAAGTAGGCCCGGTTCACATTAGCGGTGGCCGTCCGGAATCGCCGTGCCGGAGCCGGACCGCTTGCAGAACGGACGGAACGGACGCACGGCAATAGCAATGAAAGCCTATGCGTCCGTTCACATGCGTCCGTTCTGCCGGACCGGAGCCGGACCGGATCCGGACTCCGGCGTCCGTTCCAACATGCGCTATTTTTTGGTCCGGCTCCTCCGGCAGCCGTATCCGGGGCGGAGCCGGACTGCACCATCCGGCCAATGGAAACCAATGAGAACCGGAGAGCGCACAACACACTGGCTACAAAAACCGGACGTTCTACCCCACTTCCTATGCATTTTGGATGGGGACCACATGGGCCCAGCGTTCAGGTGGGGCAGCAGCGATTTCATGCTGGAGCTCTAGGCAGCAACATGTCTGATTAGTCTGATAACGAGGAGGCGAACAGAGAATTCCCAGGTATACGAGTAAAAAATGCCTGGATCCATGGTCCCAACTGCAGTCTCTGTATCCACGGATGGTCTCCACACGTCCACCTGTCTCCAACAATGACCCCAGACCCTTCTGCTGACCTCCCAGACCCCAGGTAATAACAGGTTGTTATCTCCTTAAGAAACCGGATCCGGACCGCAACCGTGTTCACACCGCACGGAAACCGGATGCAAACGGACCGGATCCGGATAGGAACCGTACGGATCAGGTCCGGTCCGGATACGGTGCGGTCCGGACATCCGGTGCGGTTTTGACAAAACCGCAAGTGTGAACGGGGCCTTACTGTACTTTGTTTCTTTTTCTGCACAGGCAATATAACAAGTCCCCACTTACAGCAATGTAGGGAAATGTTAGTGGTGTGAAACACAGCATTTTTTCTTTTCTCTAAAATATTATTTACACCATAAAACCTATTACCACAAAAAATAAATGAATAAAATTGTGGCAGAACAGAATTCAAACAGCTAACATGGCGCTTTCTTTTTCAGTGGGCAGCTTCTTGCTGCATCATAAGTGCCTGTACGCACTGCTGCGTTTGCGCTGGATTTTAAAAATTGCATGCGTTTTTTTTTTAAATTTCAAGATCTTTTTTAAAAAAATCATGAAAAGCGTGATTGTTTGTACACACTGGCGTGATGTGTTTTTAGAAAACAGTCGCAGTGACTGCTGCTCTTTTTACATCTGTACTCTCAAATTCTTACTATAAAAAGCAAACCATTCTATTCATTATGTTCTCCTGGGCCCCTCTTTGCCATTTCTGTTGCTCCCCGTGCCAGTTTTAGGCAGTGTTCACAAAATAAAAACACAGCCGCTAACTAGAAAGTGCTGTATGTATGTATGTATTTAGATACACACTCACACACACACACATACACACACACATACACTAGTGTAATTAGGTAGGTGCATACATTTGTGCACCACAAAAAAATAAATTAAATCAATATTTAGTAGATCCTCCTTTTGCAGAAATTAAAGCCTCTAAACGCTTCCTGTAGGTTTCAATAAGAGTGGTTTCTGGTTGAAGGTATTTTGGACTATTCCTCTTTACAAAACATCTCTAGTTCATTCAGGTTTGATGGCTTCCAAGCATGAACAGCTCTTTTTAACTCACACCACAGATTGTGAATTATATTCAGGTCTGGGGACTGAGATAACCATTTCAGAATGTTGTTCCTTTGCATGAATGCCTTAGTGGATTTTGAGCAATGTTTAGGGTAGTTGTTTTGTTGAAAGATCCAGCCCTGGCGCAGCTTCAGCTTTGTCACTGATTCCTGGACATTGGTCTCCAGAATCTGCTGATACTGAGTGGAATCCATGCGTCCCTCAACTTTGACAAGATTCCCAGTCCCTGCACTGGCCACACAACCCCACAGCATGATGGAATCGCCACCATATTTTACTGTAGGTAGCGGGTGTTTTTCTTGGAATGCTGTGTTCTTTTTCCTCCATGGATAACGCCCCTTGTTATGCCCAAATAACTCAATTTTAGTTTCATCAGTCCGCAGCACCCTATTCCAAAATTAAGCTGGCTTGTCCAAATGTGCTTTAGCGTACCTCAAGCGGCTCTGTTTGTGCTGTGGGCGGAGAAAAGGCTTCCTCTACATACAGCATCTCCTTGTGTAAAGTGCGCCGAATGGTTGAACGATGCACAGTGACTCCATCTGCAGCAAGATGATGTTGTAGGTCTTTGGTGTTGGTCTGTGGGTTGACTCTGACTTTTCTCACCATTCTTCACTTTTGTTTATCCAAGATTTTTCTAGGTCTGCCACTTCGAGCCTTAACTTGAACTGAGCCTGTGGTCTTCTGTTTCCTCAATATGTTCCTAACTGTGAAAACAGACAACTGAAATTTATGAGACAGCTTTCTGTATCCTTACCCTAAAATCATGATGGTGAACAATCTTTGTCTTCATATAGAAAAGGTGGTCACTGTGGGGATACCACGGTCACCTGTATGACAAGGAGAGACCAGAAGCCAAATGGTGCAGTATTGTGGGGTATTAGATGTTGGATTGTAGTACAAGAGTATTTATACTCACAAAGGTAGGTTGCAGTCCTTGCAACCACCGTATATCGCCAACGAGGAAATGACCATCTCCGCTCAGTATTCCAGGTCCTACTGGAACTGGATGGTCGCACTTCTGGTTGGTCCTCCTTGGTTTTAGAAAACACCACACCCGGAAGGTGAACACCTCCAAAGGAGATGTAATGTATAGTATTGGAGGTGGAGGCACCCAAAAATAGGTAATGTAATAAAACAAAAATATGGTGGAGGGAGGGTGTCTTTACCACTCAAGATGGAAGAACCCAAACCACAGGGTTAATGTAAAAAGATTAAATTAATGTATTCAGCAAGATTAAAAGGACAAAGCGCTTCACGGGTCTCAACCCGCTTCTTCAGGTCAATACAAGCGCCTACAAACAAAAATACATGTATATGTGTATACTGGCGCTGCTAAATGACATAATATATTTCAAATATATTTCAAAAAACCATTACATAAGTATTAGACATTATTGATGGTATATCTCAAAGAGTATTTGTTGATGGTATAAGCAATATTATCTGTATGCACTATATTCTATTACATTTTAATATTTCTCTCAAAATCCTGATTCTATGCAAATGTATCTGAGATAATTACCATTGATTGCATTACATTATTGATGTACTGAAAACATTCAGAATTTTTTTAAATACGAGTGCTGATCTTATGAGGATACCTATAACATTGCGTGTGTATTTATGAACTAAAGTGCACGTGCATAGAGGTGCAAGAGGGGTTAAAATAACAAAAATATATACACAAATATCATTAAAAAATATTAATAAATAATAAATGAATGCCTATGAGAGTGCATGCGTGCTAGTAAATGTGATGTGATTTCTGCTTTGTGTGCCCTGCAGGTGTTGCTATTGTGCTGCCCACATGGTGCATCCTGGTCTAACACCCCTATCTCCAGTACCTGCATAATATTAAAGTGCTTTTGATGCAAACTTATACTAGGGTGCAGATAACTGGCACCCATGCTTGACACCGCTGCATTTTGCCAAGCAAGCATATGTGGATATTGTGCAACCTACAAAGTAAACACACTCTTTATATGCATTTGCAGCAATACCTTTTTGCAATAATAACAAACTTTTTATGTACGCATCTGAAATAATATACTTTATCTATGCATCTGCAACCACAACATACTTTTCTATATGCATCTGTATCTACCGTAATAACATTTTCCTGCATCTGCAATATTATGCTTTTCATATGCAACTGCAAGTTTTTATTTTAAAAAAACATGCATCTGCAACAATTACTTACTATGCCTCAATCTACTCTGGACATTGTGCATCACTATACTTTATCTGTGCACCTGCAAACACAATATTCTTTTTTTATATGCAACAACAACATACTTTTCAAAGAGAGTCTGAAGCGAAATTTTTTTTTTTTGCTATATTTACCTTTAAATTTGCTTCAGAAGTCTCATCAGTGCCAAACCGCTGCATCCCCGCCAAATCCCGGGCAAACATTCACGACCAACTTGGTCATGGATTGTGCTGACCTGAGAGGCTGAGCTATGAGCTGTAGCTCTGCCTCTCCTGCTGTCAATCGCCGCGCGGATCGCCGCCTCTCCCCCGCCCCACTCGCTGGTGAGAGTTCTGAAGCGAATGGAAAGGAAAATTTAGCAATTTTTTTTTTTTTTTTTTGCTTCAGACTCTCTTTAACTGCATTCGTGGATAAGATAGGAGGCGCCCAATTAGAAATTTTGTATAAATTGTATCAGAGCTTGTATCTAACGACACGTGCTCTTAGTAATGAAAACATTGATTCATAATAGAATAAAAATATCTTTTCATTTATTATATACAATCAGCACTGTGACAACGCGTTTCTCGGCGTGAAGCCGCTTCCTCAGGTCAAGTACGTGCCTTCGAGATAAAACAAAACAAAAACAAAAATTGCGCTCAGAACATTCAATTTCTATCAAGTAAGATTAAAACTAAAAGCCAGCGAATGGATACCATCCAATAAATTTCTATATGCAATATTATCTGTACTTCCCCCCATATCTATGTAACATACTATTGGTTATAATAGACCCCATGTCAGCTTTAGATAAAACGCCAATAGTGTATTTAAAAGCCAAATCAAGATTATCTATGCAAGAATATGAAAACAATACAAACAAATGGTAACAGCAATTTTGCAAGCACATGAACATCATAAATGTAATCCCTATTGGCGTTTTGTAAAAAATGCATACATATATAAACATATATAAAAACATTGTTAGAAAGGTAGACAGAGATAAATATAAAGATGGAAGCAGATTAGTGTAAGGTCTCTATAAGATGAGGTTCCAGGTGTAAAATAAAAGACGTGGTGGAGAGAGGGCTAAAACCTGGTATGCTGCAACCTGCAGCAATCTAACCAGTTAGGTAGGAAAAAGGAGGATGAGTCTTACCGGCTCCAGAGCGAGCTGCATATAAGAGCGCTTGTGTGCCGCTGCTCTGTCCGTACCGATTTTTAAAAACGGTATGTCGGACATGAGAGGGCGGAGAGCCGATGACGGAGGATCCGGGTGACGTAATCCCGTACGGAGGGTCCTTGCTGGAGGCCTGCGGGAGCCAATAGGGGCCAGGGATGGGAAGGGTGGCGGACGTAGGAGGCGGAGGCAAAAGGGGCGGAAGTGTACAAGCGCTCTGGCTTCGGGTCTGGCGGAAGAAGGCTGGCAGCCATCTTCCCCTGGCCAGCACCCGACAGGATGGCCATCTAGGGGCGGAGAGGGCGGGGCAGGTGGTGGGCCGGGGCCATATTGGGACGGGCAGGAGGATAGGGCGGGGGACGTGTGTGGAAAGCGTAGGCTCTCTATAGGAGGGCATAGGGGAAGGAGACATGGCGGCCATCTTAAGGATGGCAAGGGAGGAAGGAGCGGCGGCCATATTGGGGTGGGAAGTGACCCACGTAGAAAGAGGAGGGTAATGAAGATGGAAAAAAGGAGTCGGGGAGGCCCAAGCTCCATCAATATACATGTTGAGGAGCACAATATAAAGGTGCCAACCAAAAATTGTAAAATACCTCCAAAAAAGCCAAACAGAGTACATATTAACAATAGTGTAAATATATTTCCACATATATAAGCCCTATTCATTCTGAAGAGCACGAGGCCAATGGGTAACCATTATTGTAAAATACATACATGGAAACCACGCAGGGTACATATTGACAATAATAATGATCGATTCCTACACATAAATGCCCTATATATATCTATATGCCCTTTTCATATATATGTTAGAGAGCACGAGGCAAATGCATAACTAATTCCTGTACATAACATACAGGGAGTCTGACCGGGTGCATAGTGATGTTAATATTAATAAAGTTAATTACATGTATGCTCTAATAGATGTGCCGGTCTCACAAGGTGGGGCTAGGACTTGATTGTTTATGGTTTGTGGTTGCTTAAGGTATAAATCACTCCTCCTAACTGGGTTTTCAGGTCATAAGGCAACGGTCAGGGTTAGAGTATCGTGATAAGGACAATCTCTGGGACCCAGAGGATAGTCTCTCAAAAGAGGTGGGGCTACAAGTTATGCTCTAAACAAATATTGAGGCCCTCTGGTTGTAATGTTCTTAGCTTGAAGACCCAAAACATCTCTCTGGCCCTAAGTAGGCTAAATGTATCTGAGGCTTCATCTGGAATCTTCTCAATGGGGCAGAGTAGTGCTAAGGTGGGATCCTGTTGATGGAAGTCCTTAAAATGACGGGATAGGCCATGTTTACTATAGCCATTCGTTATGTTCCGTCGGTGTTGGCCCCACCAAAGAAAAGCACCCTAAAAAATCTGTTAACACTCCTATTAAGAGGCGCCGGCTCTCAGAGGGCAGTGAGGTCTATAGTACCCCCCTCACCAACTTCAATCATGCCCAGGAAAGACGAACAGACTCTGCGTCCTCTGAAGAATCCCTCAACTTCAGTACCTATGGAGACCTGGAAGGAGACAGTGTGGAACCCATTCCATCACAGAACAAGGAGGGCCAGACATCTGAGAGGCTTATATCAATTACAGCAGAAATCCACACACACCCTCCTACAGTAGGCATGGATGAGATAGTATCCACAGTTAACATCGCTACTGCTCCCTCTATAAGTGAAGTGCTTCCAACGGCGGAAGGACTAAGATTTCAGAAACCTGCACATATTACAGACTTCTTTAAATCCACACAACACCCAAGTAGCAGTTCAGAATACAACACCACAGGAGGAACCTCATCAAGCTCTTTTTTAGAATTACCCACCATTCTAGGAGAGACACCACCGCTAAGACCGAGACTGCAAAATCCGGAGAGGCACCTAAAACCGATCACGATATCATCTCCACTAAGAGCCAGGACAAAATTCATTACAGATGTAGGAAAAGGGGCAAAAGAGGGGGCAAAAAGAACAAAAATTACATTACCCACCAGATCAGGGACAAAGGCGGGGAGAAGGTGAGACCGAGGTCTATTTTCAACCTCTCCTCACATATACTAAGTCATGCAGAAGAATCGGTCCTAAGTAGGGGACTATCGTTTTGTCCATCCAAACCGGCTAATCTATATGAACTTTTCATAGATCTAAATAACTTTATGAGGAAATTGACTTTAAAACGGTACTACACTATGAAAAGACTTAAGAATAACACGGCTGGAACCACCAGTGCAGTAACATCAATAATTTTGGACTCAGATAATGCTATAGAAGTGTGTATAAACCATGACGATATAGCAGTGGAACACTAAACTTCACACTAAACTTCACACTAAACTTCACACTAAACTTAAAAGAAAATCAGATTTCTATCCGACTTCTCAGAGAGGGCCATTTATAGAAGGTTTCTATACCCAAGTCCTAGAAGATTTCAGGAATCTGGAAAAAAGTAAAAAGAAACAGAACATCACGACAAAGGAAGCACTTGCTATTAACAACCTAAAGACCAATCAGTCAATTGTAATCAAAGCAGCAGATAAAGGAGGGGGCATAGTTATTATGAATAGATCAGATTACATGGGAGAAGCATTGAGGATCCTGAGTGATACGGAATACTACAGTATACTACAGACGGATCCCACGAAAGAATATAAAACGGACCTCAAGAAAATGATTGATTGGGCGAGAGATGAAAATATCATTAGCAGAGACGAGAAGGATTTTCTATTGATAGAAAGACCGACCATAGCCCACTTCTATCACTTACCAAAGATACATAAATCTCTACAATACCCACCTGGAAGACCAATAATTGCCGGAATAAATTCCTTGACATCTAATCTAGCCGAACTTATAGATACCCACTTACAACCATACGTATTACAATTACCATCATATTTGAAGGACTCCACGCAATTGCTGTCCGAATTATAAAATATTCCATGGAAAGATAATTATAGGTGGGTCACACTAGATGTGGCCTCCCTATATTCGAATATCCACCACCACATTGGCCTGAGAGCCATGTGGTTTTATCTAAATGAGGCCAAGAACATTTCGGAGAAACAAAAGTATTTTTTATCAAATGCGACATACTACATTCTAACACACAACTACTTTAGATTCATGGAAACCTTATACCGACAGGAACGGGGAACGGCGATGGGGGCCAGCTTTGCCCCCAGTTATGCCAATCTGACCATGGGCCTATTTGAGAAACTACACCTTAAAACAAATAACCCCTATAAGTCCAATATCATCTACTACCGAAGGTATATAGATGATCTTATTCTGATATGGGAAGGAGGAATTGACACCATACAAGGATTCACCAATCATATGAACAACAATGATTGGGGCATCTCGTTTACGCATAATATTAACGATTCACACATTGAGTATCTGGATGTCGTTCTATATATAGAGGGAAACGCCATCAAGTCTAAAAACCATTTTAAAAATGTGGACTCCAACTCTTATATAGATTATCAAAGTAATCATTATAAACCATGGAAGAAAAACATTCCATTTGGGCAGTTTTTGCGTATAAGAAAAAATTGCACAGACCTTTCTACTTTCGACACTCAAGCTAGGACCCTGACAAACAAGTTCAGGGAAAAACACTTTCCGAACAAACTGATTAAAGAGGCAATGTAGAGCAAGGGGCACAGAGAGAGATAGACTTTTGAAAAGAACAAAAAAAGCTGAAACAGAAGACAATTATGAGACTGCATTCATTACCCGCTATTGTAACAATCATACGAACATTCGCAACTCTTTGGAGAAATACTGGCCCCTACTGCTCAAGGACCCTTACCTCAAAGAACATCTGAAGAACAAACCAAAGTGCGTATATAGAAGAGCAAGAACGTTAAAGAGCCAACTTGCACCAAGCAAAATAAAGAATCCAACCCCTAGTATAACTACAATTACACCTAATTTAAAGAGACTCCGTAACAAAAATTGCATCCTGTTTTTTATCATCCTACAAGTTCCAAAAGCTATTCTAATGTGTTCTGGCTTACTGCAGCACTTTGTACTATCACAGTCTCTGTAATAAATCAACTTATCTCTCTCTTGTCAGACTTGTCAGCCTGTGTCTGGAAGGCTGCCAAGTTCTTCAGTGTTGTGGTTCTGCTATGAACTCCCCCTTCCAGGCCCCTCTATACACACTGTCTGTGTGTTATTTAGATTAGAGCAGCTTCTCTCTTCTCTCTTATCTTTTACAAGCTGGATAAATCGTCCTCTGAGCTGGCTGGGCTTTCACATACTGAGGAATTGCATAAGGGAAAAGCTGTTTGCAGGAAGAAAAGAGCAGCCTGAAACTTCAGTGCATGAGAACTGCAGGGGGAAAGAAACACACAAATGATCTCTTGAGATTCAAAAGGAAGGGTGTATACAGCCTGCTTGTGTGTGGATGTATTTTCTATGTGTGGGCATACTGTACATCAACTTACTTCCTGTTTTGGTGGCCATTTTGTTTGTTTATAAACAAACTTTTTAAAACTGTTTTTAACCACTTTTAATGCGGCGGGGAGCGGCGAAATTGTGACAGAGGGTAATAGGAGATGTCCCCTAACGCACTGGTATGTTTACTTTTGTGTGATTTTAACAATACAGATTCTCTTTAAAGCCACATGGAGTGCATATATGCCAACGGAAAAAGTGTCTTTGTTGCAGTAAATTAGTAAATGGGCAAAGCCAATTCGAATCCACAACCACAGGAGAGGTCTTTTCCATCAAAGAAACAATGAGTTGTACCTCCAAAAACATAATTTATGTGATTAGATGTCCCTGTCACCTACAGTATGTGGGTAGAACCACACAAGCTCTAAGCAGTAGGTGGGGCCAACACCGACGGAACATAACGAATGGCTATAGTAAACATGGCCTATCCCGTCATTTTAAGGACTTCCATCAACAGGATCCCACCTTAGCACTACTCTGCCCCATTGAGAAGATTCCAGATGAAGCCTCAGATACATTTAGCCTACTTAGGGCCAGAGAGATGTTTTGGGTCTTCAAGCTAAGAACATTACAACCAGAGGGCCTCAATATTTGTTTAGAGCATAACTTGTAGCCCCACCTCTTTTGAGAGACTATCCTCTGGGTCCCAGAGATTGTCCTTATCACGATACTCTAACCCTGACCGTTGCCTTATGACCTGAAAACCCAGTTAGGAGGAGTGATTTATACCTTAAAGAGACTCTGTAACAAATTGTTTATCTTTATTTCTTCTATGCTATAAGTTCCTATGCCTTTTCTAATGTGGTCTGGCTTACTGCAGCTTTTCCTAATTGCACAGTAGCTGTGTTATCTCTGTTATATGATCTAATCTTCTCTCTATAGTCGGCACAGTCAGGCTGAGGCAGTCAGACTGGAATGTGCAGGGCTGCTTGTGATTAGCTAGAAGCTGTACACACCCCCTGCAGGCTCTGTGTGACTAACACACTCTGCTTAGCTGAGCCTATTAGAAGCTGGTTAGTTTGTTTGTAAACACTGCCTAAAACTGGCAATTACAAGCCAGGTTTGCAGCAGAGAATGGCAGAAACAGCACAGAGGGGACCAGGAGCACATAATGAATAGAATGGTATGCTTTTTATTGTAAGAATTTCAGAGTACAGATTCTCTTTAAGCAACCACAAACCATAAACAATCAAGTCCTAGCCCCACCTTGTGAGACCGGCACATCTATTAGAGCATACATGTAATTAACTTTATTAATATTAACATCACTATGCACCCGGTCAGACTCCCTGTATGTTATGTACAGGAATTAGTTATGCATTTGCCTCGTGCTCTCTAACATATATATGAAAAGGGCATATAGATATATATAGGGCATTTATGTGTAGGAATCGATCATTATTATTGTCAATATGTACCCTGCGTGGTTTCCATGTATGTATTTTACAATAATGGTTACCCATTGGCCTCGTGCTCTTCAGAAGGAATAGGGCTTATATATGTGGAAATATATTTACACTATTGTTAATATGTACTCTGTTTGGCTTTTTTGGAGGTATTTTACAATTTTTGGTTGGCACCTTTATATTGTGCTCCTCAACATGTATATTGATGGAGCTTGGGCCTCCCCGACTCCTTTTTTCCATCTTCATTACCCTCCTCTTTCTACGTGGGTCACTTCCCACCCCAATATGGCCGCCGCTCCTTCCTCCCTTGCCATCCTTAAGATGGCCGCCATGTCTCCTTCCCCTATGCCCTCCTATAGAGAGCCTACGCTTTCCACACACGTCCCCCGCCCTATCCTCCTGCCCGTCCCAATATGGCCCCGGCCCACCACCTGCCCCGCCCTCTCCGCCCCTAGATGGCCATCCTGTCGGGTGCTGGCCAGGGGAAGATGGCTGCCAGCCTTCTTCCGCCAGACCCGAAGCCAGAGCGCTTGTACACTTCCGCCCTTTTGCCTCCGCCTCCTACGTCCGCCACCCTTCCCATCCCTGGCCCCTATTGGCTCCCGCAGGCCTCCAGCAAGGACCCTCCGTACGGGATTACGTCACCCGGATCCTCCGTCATCGGCTCTCCGCCCTCTCATGTCCGACATACCGTTTTTAAAAATCGGTACGGACAGAGCAGCGGCACACAAGCGCTCTTATATGCAGCTCGCTCTGGAGCCGGTAAGACTCATCCTCCTTTTTCCTACCTAACTGGTTAGATTGCTGCAGGTTGCAGCATACCAGGTTTTAGCCCTCTCTCCACCACGTCTTTTATTTTACACCTGGAACCTCATCTTATAGAGACCTTACACTAATCTGCTTCCATCTTTATATTTATCTCTGTCTACCTTTCTAACAATGTTTTTATATATGTTTATATATGTATGCATTTTTTACAAAACGCCAATAGGGATTACATTTATGATGTTCATGTGCTTGCAAAATTGCTGTTACCATTTGTTTGTATTGTTTTCATATTCTTGCATAGATAATCTTGATTTGGCTTTTAAATACACTATTGGCGTTTTATCTAAAGCTGACATGGGGTCTATTATAACCAATAGTATGTTAAATAGATATGGGGGGGAAGTACAGATAATATTGCATATAGAAATTTATTGGATGGTATCCATTCGCTGGCTTTTAGTTTTAATCTTACTTGATAGAAATTGAATGTTCTGAGCGCAATTTTTGTTTTGTTTTATCTCGAAGGCACGTACTTGACCTGAGGAAGCGGCTTCACGCCGAGAAACGCGTTGTCACAGTGCTGATTGTATATAATAAATGAAAAGATATTTTTATTCTATTATGAATCAATGTTTTCATTACTAAGAGCACGTGTCGTTAGATACAAGCTCTGATACAATTTATACAAAATTTCTAATTGGGCGCCTCCTATCTTATCTACACCTGGAACCTCATCTTATAGAGACCTTACACTAATCTGCTTCCATCTTTATATTTATCTCTGTCTACCTTTCTAACAATGTTTTTATATATGTTTATATATGTATGCATTTTTTACAAAACGCCAATAGGGATTACATTTATGATGTTCATGTGCTTGCAAAATTGCTGTTACCATTTGTTTGTATTGTTTTTATATTCTTGCATAGATAATCTTGATTTGGCTTTTAACCACTTCCGGATACCGGGTGGTTTGGCTGATCTGTGCTGCGGGGGCTCCTCAGCCCGCAGCACAGATCAGAAATCAGGCAGGGCGATCAGACCTCCCCCCTTTTTTCCCCACTAGGGGGATGTCCTGCTGGGGGGGTCTGATCGCCGCCGCACTGCTGTGCCTAGCGGGGGGGGGGCTCCTCAAGGCCCCCCTCGGCAGCACTAGTCCTCCCTCTGCCTCCTTCCCTCCCTCTCCCGTCCCCTGTGTGCGGCGCAGGACGGAAAGCCGTCCTGCGCCGGATAGGATAGGCTTTAGCCTATCAGATGCCGGCGATCCCCGGCCAATCAGAGGCTGGGGATCGCCGATCTCCTCTACGGCGCTGCTGCTGCGCAGCGCCGTATATATGTAAACACCGGGGAAGATCTTCCCCGCGTGTTTACATTTACCCTGCGAGCTGCGATCGGCGGCTCGCAGGGTGTTCACGGAGACACCCTCCGTGAACTGACATGGAACGGTTTCCATGGAAACCACTTCAGGATTCAGGGGCGTAGTTAAGCGTACGCAGAATCCTGAAGTGGTTAAATACACTATTGGCGTTTTATCTAAAGCTGACATGGGGTCTATTATAACTAATAGTATGTTACATCCTCCATTTCCTCAGGTCAAGTACGTGCCTTCAAGATAAAATAAAACAAAAACAAAAATTGCGCTCAGAACATTCAATTTCTATCAAGTAAGATTAAAACTAAAAGCCAGCGAATGGATACCATCCAATAAATATCTATATGCAATATTATCTGTACAGATAATATTGCATATAGATATTTATTGGATGGTATCCATTCGCTGGCTTTTAGTTTTAATCTTACTTGATAGAAATTGAATGTTCTGAGCGCAATTTTTGTTTTTGTTTTATTTTATCTTGAAGGCACGTACTTGACCTGAGGAAGCGGCTTCACGCCGAGAAACGCGTTGTCACAGTGCCGATTGCATATAATAAATGAAAAGATATTTTTATTCTACTACGAATCAATGTTTTCATTACTAAGAGCACGTGACGTTAGATACAAGCTCTGATACAATTTATACAAAATTTCTAATTGGGCGCCTCCTATCTTATCCACTGATACTTGCACCCTACCCAGTAGGGTCTCTTCGCCCCACTTGTATAGTGAGCCGAATATTTTTTCATTTGGAGTTGCGACCGACATCTGACAAGAAAAGGCCGAGTGGGGACGGTATTTCCCCATCTGCTCGAATGAGTGGTTGCCTCTGGAGCAACCCAGACTTGTAAGTATATTTTCACCGAAATTACTTCACCCTAAATCCAATAAGGCGATATTACACCAGATTGGGCTCCCGGTGGTCGGGTGCATTTTCGTTTGTGTTTCACCACTTTAACTGCTTTAGCAATATTAGGTTTTCCTAGGCAACTGCATCCACAATATTATGCTTTAAATGTGAAACTGAGAGAGAAAAAAATGATTGTGCAACAACTACTATCCATGCTGCTCTGGACATTGTGCAACCTGGAGCAATGTATTTAGTCATAGTATACTTTTCATATGCATTAATCCAACAATGAAACCAAACTATACATTTCTGCAGTGGATATGAAGGAATTTGGGCAAGAGGAGAGACGAAAAAGAGACCTCTTACCTTTAAAATATGGTCTGGCCCCCTTCCCAGTCGTCCTCACTCTATATGTATTGATGTTCCCACATTCCCCTCTGACGACCCCTAAAAAAAGTTCATCATATTCAGCCTGTTCATTGTAATTTTCCAGCTCCTGATATCTATTTGAAAGAGGATTTTCCTCATATTCTCTGGTTTCCTGTTGTCTTTTGGGGTTCCCATCCCTTAAATTATAATGTCTAGTTTCAAATCTAGGTGGCTCTTCCCTTGGTTTTCCCCATCTACTGGGGCTATAACGTGGTGGGGTTCTCCATCCCCTGTTTTTGGGTTCCTCCAATCTGTCACTCCCCCACTGATTCTGTGTCGGTTTGGGATGTGCTATCGGTGCCCCTTGACCCCTGGGGTTGGGTTTAGGATTAACATTAGATTTAACTTTTGAATTGGTGTTAGAATTATGGCTGATTTCCTCCCTGGATGGTCCCGCCCCCTCTTTATTAGATGGATTTCGGGGGGCAGATTGTGTTGTTCATCATTAGTTTGAGGTTCCTGTTTTTTTAAAGATTGCCATTTGTATGCCGTTTTATTTTTATATTCCCCCCAATCATTCATTAACCTCCTCTGTCTAACTTCTACAACCTCTTTCTCATTCTCAATTTAGAGACCATTACCTCCATTTCTTTTTTTTATATGCTTCCCTTTCTTTATATGGTTCCATCCCCAACTTACGTTCATCAATTTGTTTTTCGATCTTATCTAATCAACCTTGTTTCCGTCTGACCAGGATTCTCAGTAAATCCACCCCACTTTTATTCAAAAATTCTCCCAGTTCTTTATTGTTGGCATCATTATTTTCCCCATCATTGGCCAGTATACCCCATCTGTATCTCCTGGGGCCAAATTCTCCTCAATATATCTATTATAACTTGCTATGTCCCACCATGCTATTTGTTCTTTTGTCATTAAATTATACAGATTTTTGAAATTAGTCTCCATGGTTTCTACGTTCTGCGATACACCTGGTTCTTTGGAGAATATCAAACTCAAATCAATAGAATCACAATTTCTCATACTAAACACATCCACTTTGCATATACTGGTAGGTGGCAGCTGCCCTATAATAGCTGGTACTATTAATAATACTTATACATTTTGTGTAGGGCTGCACTGCCTTAAGTTAAAAAAAAGCTACTATTCAGACCTATATTCAATGCTGAACCACAGCTTACTTATACAAAAGATGAAATGATCACATCAGACCTTACTGCAGCCAACAAACAATCTTTCAATGTCTATTCAGACCTTACTGCAGCCAATCAGTGTTATTCACTATTAGTCTAGAGGCCTGCGCGGGTCCACTTTTTCATACCCGTACCCGACCCGCGACCCGCTTTCTGGTGAGTTTGATACCCGCAACCCGACCCACACCCGCAGAACCGCTACCCGACCCGTGACCCGCAGGCCCGCTACCCGACCCGCTTTTTTACATTTTCTTCTAAAGTGCACATTTAAAGTAACATGGGGGAGCTGTGAAGTTAATAAAACCTGTTTTTATACACAAACCAAAGCTAAAGAAGGTTTTTAGCTTGCTTTCCCTACCCGCGACCCGCAGACCGCTACCCGCAACCCTACCCGCACCCGCAACTCGCTACCCGCACCCGCAGCTTAAATCAATTCGGGTACCCGAACAAGACCCGCATTTCGGGTTACCTGCGGGTACCCGACCCGCTGCAGGTCTCTAATACTCAAGTCACAAAGATCAAACAATACTGTTCGTGGGATCGCTGCTTTATTTTTCCAACGAACCCTCAAATACCAGTCATTTACTTCAACCCAAAAATTCACAAAGATATGAACAACCCACCCGGAAGACACATAGTAAGTGGGGTGGGATCCCTAACACAAAGGGTGGGTGAATATATAGACTGTTTTTTACAACCAGAAGTGAAAAAGTTACCTTATTTGTTGAGAGATACAAAACACCTATTAAAAAAAAAATATGAATCTCCATATCCAACCCGGGGACTTATTGGTGATGGGTGATGTCACATCATTATACACAGTAATCCCACATAAGAAAGGTTTAAAAATAGTGGGAGATTCCCTTAGGGAAGGGGGACATTTGAAGGACCCCCAAATAGAGTTCTTACTTGAATTACTGACATATTCATTGAAACATAATTATTTTTGGTACCAAACTGAGTATTACGTGCAACTGACTGGCTACGCTATGGGAGCAAAATATGCCCCAAGCGTAGCCAATCTTTACATGGGTCAATGGGAACAGGAGATACTGCAGAGTGATAAGGGGAATAATGTTATATCATGGAATAGATTTATTGATGATCTCTTCTTTATATGGAGAGGTCCAAGAGATCAATTGCAGGCCTTCTGTGAAGGGATGAACGATCACTGGCCCGAAATTAAATTTACAGCACACAAGGTGGATTTCTTGGATCGAGTAATTAGAGCGGAGGATTCAGGACTAAAGACTGCTGCATTTTTTAAATCCACCGATCGGAACGGGTATATCCCGAAAGAAAGTTGCCACCATAAAAGGTGGCTAAACAACATACCTAAGGGCCAACTAATGAGAATTAGAAGAATTTGTTCACAATTGGATGACTATAGAGAACAAAGTAAAATAATTACTCATAGATTACCGCCACCGATTTTCAATTTGATTCAAGTCAGGACTCTGGCTGGGCCACTCCAAAACACTAATGTTGTCTGCTAACCATTTCTTCACCACGTTTGTATTTTGGGTCATTGTTATGCTGAAATTTCCACTGATGCCTAAGGCCAAGTTTATCTGCAGAATGCCTGATGTTGTTGTTGAGAATCCTCAAGTATTGCTCTTTTTTTCATGGTGCCATTTACTGTGATTAGGTTCCCTGGTACATTGGCTGAAAAACACCCCCAAAGCATTAGTCTCCCACCACCATGTTTGACAGTGGTGTTCTTTGGTTTGAAGGCTTCTCCTTTTTATGCCAAATGAAGGAAACATCATTGTGACCAAACAATTCAATTTTTGTTTCATCTGACCATAACACAGAAGACCAGAAGTCTTTTTCTTTGTCCAGATGAGTATTTGCAAAGGCCAAGCAAGCTTTTGTGTGCTTTATCTGGAGAAGTGGTGTCCTCCTTGGTCTGCATCCGTGGAACTCAGCAGTGTCCATTGGATTGCCTGCCTTAAAACATTGCCACCAGCAGAGCCCAGATTCACCAGGATGGCCACAATGTGCAGCCACAGGTGCTCACTGGGCTCCTTTGTCATAGCCATGACTGTCCACAAACCAACTGCAGAGAGCTGCTGTTTTTCACCTGTTGAGTTGATTAAAATAGCTGTTCCCAATTAACCAGGGTAATTAGGATGCTTTAGAACAGCTTGGACTATTTGGGATGATATAGAACTTTGGATTTTCCCACAGAGTGTGACAGTTTGTAAAGGGTATGAATAATTTTGGACTGGACACTTTTTGCTTAAATGTAAATAAAAACTGGGAATCCCCCCCCCCCCGCCATCCCCCCACAACAATGCCTGTTGTACGTCTTCTTATTATCTTTTAGGGGACACCTATGTAATTTCCCATCAAAAAATGACTTGCTGGCTGAATAAAAGTAACTGTAACGATAGGTGTCAGCTAGTAACAGATTTCTGATTATTAGGTGATCTGCAGTATCACCAATAATACAGATACTATTCCTGATTATGTGGTGATCTGCAGAATCACCAATAATGCAGGTATAGAAAAGCAACAGGTAAGATAGCTAAGTACACAGGTAGGTGATTGGTGCAACAGTATGTACTGATAGACTTTAGAGGCACCTCACCAGAGGAGCTGGTGGGCACTAGCAGTACAGCGTGCTCCTCACCAGTGACAAGGGCTCACTGGTGAGAGTAGTGGTCAGACAAATCGGGTTGGCAACAGACAGGCAGATAAGGTACAAAATCAGAAGGCAGGGACAGAATGATAAACAGGGAGAGTCGGCAACAAGATCAGATGGGCAAAAGTACAGAAGCGTAAAGCGAAAGAATAGTCAAAACGAGCCAGAGTCATACACAGATAATAATACAGTCTTCAATGAATTATAATTATAGCTATCAAAGGTCTGCACGCTAACACGAAGTATTCGCAACAGCAGACAAGTTGCAAGTGAATCTTCCGTGCTTATGAAGCGGAGGAGACCCCGAAGCACGCCCACGCTGCTCAGCCAATCAGTAGCGACGAGCGCTGCCCTCTGACGCATAAAGGTCCTGCCGGTGAGCACGCGCTAATGCGACCTTATGTGCGTCAGAGATGCTCGTCCTCTATGCACGAGACGCCCGAGGTGCGGGAACAATGTCAGGCAGAGGCAGCTGCGGTAGTAGCGCTGTTTACCGCAGCTGCCTCACCGCCATTTGTTACAGTAACTAAGTCAAAACGTGCCAGGGTTATGAATAATTATGGGCAGCACTATATATATATATCTATATATAGATATAGATAGATATATAGATATATCTATCTATATATACACACACACACACACATATACAGGTCCTTCTCAAAAAATTAGCATATTGTGATAAAGTTCATTATTTTCTGTAATGTACTGATAAACATTAGACTGTCATATATTTTAGATTCATTACACAACTGAAGTAGTTCAAGCCTTTTATTGTTTTAATATTGATGATTTTGGCATACAGCTCATGAAAAACCAAAATTACTATCTCAAAAAATTAGCATGTCATGAAAAGGTTCTCTAAACGAGCTATTAACCCAATCATCGGAATCAACTAATTAACTCTAAACACCTGCAAAAGATTCCTGAGGCTTTTAATACCCCAAGCCTGGTTCATTACTCAAAACCGCAATCATGGGTAAGACTGCTGACCTGACTGCTGTCCAGAAGGCCATCATTGACGCCCTCAAGCAAGAGGGTAAGACACAGAAAGAAATTTCTGAACGAATAGGCTGTTCCCAGAGTGCTGTATCATGGCACCTCAGTGGGAAGTCTGTGGGAAGGAAAAATTGTAGCAGAAAACACTGCACAACGAGAAGAGGTGACCGGACCCTGAGGAAGATTGTGGAGAAGGACCGATTCCAGACCTTGGGGGCTACAGGTGCCGCATTCCCCAGGTCAAGCCACTTTTGAACCAGAAACAGCGGCAGAAGCGCCTGACCTGGGCTACAGAGAAGCAGCACTGGACAGAGAAGCAGCTCAGTGGTCCAAAGTACTTTTTTCGGATGAAAGCAACTTTTGCATGTCATTCGGGAAATCAAGGTGCCAGAGTCTGGAGGAAGCCAAAATGCCTGAAGTCCAGTGTCAAGTACCCACAGTCAGTGATGGTCTGAGGTGCCATATCAGCTGCTGGTGTTGGTCCACTTAGTTTAATCAAGGGCAGGGAGAATGCAGCTAGCTATCAGGAGATTTTGGAGCACTTCATGCTTCCATCTGCTGAAAAGCTTTATGGAGATGATTTCATTTTTCAGCACGACCTGGCACCTGCTCACAGTGCTAAAACCACTGATAAATAGTTTACCGACCATGGTATTACTGTGCTCAATTGGCCTGCCAACTCACCTGACCTGAACCCCATAGAGAATCTGTGGGATATTGTGAAGAGAAAGTTGAGACGCAAGACCCAACACTCTGGATGAGCTTAAGGCCGCTATCGAAGCATCCTGCATCTCCATAACACCTGAGCAGTGCCACAGGCTGATTGCCTCCATGCCACGCCGCATTGAAGCAGTCATTTCTGCAAAAGGATTCCCGACCAAGTATTGAGTGCATAACTGAACATAATTATTTGAAGGTTGACTTTTTTTGTTTTAAAAACACTTTTCTTTTAGTGGTAGGATGAAATATGCTAATTTTTTGAGATAGAAATTTTGGGTTTTTCATGAGCTGTATGCCAAAATCATCAATATTTAAACAATAAAAGGCTTGAACTACTTCAGTTGTGTGTAATGAATCTAAAATATATGAAAGTCTAATGTTTATCAGTACATTACAGAAAATAATGAACTTTATCACAATATGCTAATTTTTTGAGTAGTGTAACGATCGGTGAAGCACAGAGAGGATCTGATTACCGGTGATCTGCAGTATCACTGGGAATACAGATGTATACCAGATTATAAGTGATCTGCAGTATCACCGATAATCCGATATACCAGCTAACCTCTGTTCACCTGAGTAGAGTGTAGTGTTTGGTGTAACAGTAACACCTCGAGGACTAGGCCTCAGTGCAGAGGGGAGTACTGCACGGATTCCTTCCGAAGACCTGGACTCTCCTAGACGGGAGGAGTCAGGCTGAGAGTAGGAAGGACTGTTCTGCTAGTGACACTCAGGAGGAAGTGTCACTAACAGGACGAGGAACCGTCTCCAATAGTAAGGTCGGCTCTCGAGGTTGGACAAGCCAGGTCGTAAACACACGGACAGATAAAGTACAGATACAGTAGGCAGAGGCGGAGTCTAGGTACAGGCAGGGTTCGGCAACAGGTATCAGAAATATCGAGGTACAAGATCAGGAGGCAGAAACAGAGTCTAAGGACGAGCCGGGATTCGGCAACAGAGTATCAGAAAGGCAAGGTACAAGATCAGAGTTCAGGAGGGTAGTCAAGCAGGCAAAGGGTCATAACAGATAATCACAATCAAACTAGTACTTTAAGCTATCAACAGAATCTAGCTTAGTGTAGGATTACAGCTCCAGCTGGTCCCTGCACACTAACGGATCTGACTACAGGTCTGAGTGCTCCCACATATGTGTTTGCAACGCCAGACAACCAGCAACTGAATAAGCAGCAGAATATATAGTTGCTGGACTCTGCTGCCCCGCCCGAACCATTCAGCCAATCATGAGTCCTGCAGGAATCAGCTGACCTTCCTGATCAGCTGACACTTCCTCTGCAGGTATAAAGGTCCTGAATCCAGGCCCGCGCGAGCATAGCTCTCCATCTGCCTAGGTGCACTCGCGCGTGTCACTCTGAATCTTGGTGGACTATCAGTCCCAGCCACACCAGTACTGTCTTGCAATGTATCCAGTTCCAATGCGGATTCCGCCGCTCCCAATGCGGATTCCGCCGCTCTGCCTATGAGGCATGCGGCGGTTTTTCCGCGTTGACACCATGCTGGATGCGGAAACAGCCGCCTCACCTTGAGAGACGGCGGCTTTTCCGCGTTTCTTCACAGTACCCCCCTCCCGAGGAGTGGACTCCGGACAACTCCTACCAGGTTTCTTGGGATGTAAGGCGTGAAACTCGCTCCTTAATTCGTCCGCATGCATGCGACTCCCCGGTACCCATTGTCTCTCCTCAATGCCGTACCCTTTCCAATGTACGAGATATTGTACCGAGTTTTGTACAAAGCGTGAATCTAAAATCTTTTCTACCTCGTACTCAGGCTGGTCATCCACCAACACAGGAGGAGGAGGAGTGGGACCCACATGGACTGCTGGCTTAAGCAGGGATACGTGGAAGGATCTTACCCCACGCATGCTGGCGGGAAGATCAACGGCGTAAGTGACGTTGTTGATCCTTCTGGCTATCGGGAAAGGCCCGACAAACCTGGGACCCAACTTGTCTGAGGGCTGTTTCAGGGCCAAGTGACGTGTGGATACCCAAACCAAGTCTCCTGGTTGTAATCTCCACTCCAAAGACCGTTTCTTGTCAGCTTGACCCTTCTGACTCAGAAACGCCTTTCCCAAACTGTCTCTCACCGTCCGCCAAATGTCTTTAAAAGACCTTTGCCAAGCCTCCAGAGCTGGAAACGGAGTGGAGGCCACTGGTAACGGTGAAAATTTGGGCAATCTTCCAGACACTACCTGGAACGGAGAAAATCCAGTGGAAGAACTTTTCAAATTGTTTTGCGCAAATTCTGCAAAGGGCAGAAATTTGACCCAGTCATTCTGCGCCTCTGCAACGTAGCATCTCAAAAACTGCTCTAATGACTGGTTGACCCTCTCCGTCTGACCGTTGGTCTGTGGGTGGTAGCCCGATGAAAACGACAGCTTCATGCCCATTTGATGACAGAATGCCCTCCAGAATTTAGATACGAATTGGACTCCCCGATCGGACACTATGTTTTCCGGAATGCCGTGCAGCCGGAACACGTGTTTGATAAACAAGTCGGCCAATTCCTGGGCCGAGGGGAGTCCTTTCAAGGGCACAAAATGGGCCATCTTGCTGAAGCAGTCGACTACCACCCAAATGACCGACATGCCCTCTGATCTGGGAAGCTCACCCACAAAATCCATGGACAAGTGGGTCCATGGTTCACTCGGGGTGGGTAAAGGCTGCAATGTCCCTACAGGTGCCAGCCGGGAGGGTTTGCTTTTAGCACATAACGCACAATCCTTAACAAATTCTTTGCAGTCGTCTGCCAGAGACGGCCACCAAGCACGCCTGGCCACAAGATCCTGCGTTCTAGATGCCCCAGGATGTCCAGCATTCTTGTGTGAATGGAATATCTGTAGCACCCGGAGACGGAATGGCGGAGGCACAAATAAAACCCCCTCAGGCTTCCCCTCAGGGACATCCTGCTGAAAACGACTCAAGGTCTCTGTCCAGTCTTCCCAAGTCTCTGTTACGGCCAGCACCAAATTTTGTGGGACAATGGTCTCTGGGGCAGAAGGCTGTGCTGTCTCCAACTCAAAGCATCTGGACAGGGCGTCTGCCTTAATGTTCTTGCTACCCGGGGTATACGTAATTACGAACCTGAACCTCGAAAAAAACAAAGACCATCGAGCCTGACGGGGACTTAATCTCTTAGCCCCCTCGATGTATTCTAGATTCTTGTGATCCGTGTATACCGTAATTATATGTTCTGCTCCTTCCAGCCAGTGACGCCACTCCTCAAAAGCAAGTTTAATGGCTAAGAGCTCTCTGTTGCCTATATCGTAGTTTCTCTCTGCCGGAGAGCACCTACGAGAGAAATACGCACAAGGGTGTAGCCTTCCCTGCAACCCTGACCGCTGAGACAGCACAGCCCCTACCCCAACCTCCGAGGCGTCCACCTCAACAATAAAAGGATAAGAGGTGTCTACATGTCTCAGGATGGGTGTGGAACAAAACAAATCTTTTAAAGTGGAGAAAGCACTTAATGCATCAGGAGACCAGTGGGTGGTATCTGCCCCTTTTTTCGTAAGACAGGTGAGGAGTGCGATAACCGTGGAATACCCCTTTATGAACCTTCTATAATAATTCGCAAAGCCTAAAAACCGCTGTAAAGACTTCAACCCAACCGGCTGAGGCCATTCCAAAACAGCGGAGACTTTGGCGGGGTCCATAGACAGGCCCGTGGTGGAAATTATGTACCCCAGAAAGGCGACAGATGTGACTTCAAAAATACACTTCTCAATTTTAGCGTAAAGTGAGTTTTGTCTTAATTTGTTGAGTACAAATTTCACATGCATTCTGTGCTCAGAGAGGTTGTTGGAGAAAACAAGTATATCGTCTAGATAGACTAGAACAAATCTCCCCAACACCTCTCTGAAGACCTCGTTGATGAGTTCCTGGAAAACGGCCGGGGCATTACATAACCCAAAGGGCATCACCAGGTACTCGTAATGCCCGTCTGGCGTGTTAAAGGCTGTTTTCCACTCATCGCCCTTTCTTATGCGCACCAGGTTGTGCGCGCCCCGCAAATCCAGCTTTGAAAAGATCTTGGCATCAGTGACCTGCGTAAATAAATAGTCTATCAGGGGTAACGGATAGCGATTCTTTACCGTGATCTTATTTAGTCCCCGGTAATCAATACAGGGCCGCAGGCCCCCGTCTTTCTTTTTAACGAAAAAGAAACCTGCTCCAGCAGGCGATCGGGACGGCCGGATGAAGCCTTTGGCCAAATTCTCACGGATATATTCTTGCATAGCCAATTTTTCTGGCCCAGATAAATTGTACAAATGACCCCGAGGGGGCATACAACTTGAACGGATATCAATGGGGCAATCGAAAGAGCGATGTGGGGGTAATTTGTCTGCAGCCTTGGGACAGAATACATCCGAATATTCCACATATTGCTCAGGTACCCCCTGTACATGAACCCTGGTTTGGCCCAATGTCACCTTACCTAAACATCGCTGAAAGCAGTGTGCTGACCAAGAAATTAGTTGGCCGGTGGCCCAATCAATGTGTGGAGAATGAAGGTGCAACCATGGCATGCCGAGTATAATGGTGGAGGCTGTCATATGCAACACAAAGAACTGTAACTTTTCCCAGTGCAGTACCCCTATGGTGACCTCCACCTCTGGTGTCTGAGACAGTGGGTGATTCCCTTGCAGAGGAGAGTCATCCACTGCCGTAACCTGGATGGGTGGTTGTACTGGTGTGAGCGGAATACACAATCTCTTAGCAAACTCAAAATCCATAAAATTTGCCGCGGAGCTTGAATCGATAAAGGCTTCCGTGACCTCAGTCTTATCTTCCCACGTAACGGTACAGGGAAGAAGCAATCGTTTTTCTTCTAGGGGTAAAAGTCGGACGCCCAGGGTGTTACCCCCTACCACTCCTAAGCAGTAGCGTTTCCCCGGCTTATTGGGGCAGTTCTGTACTATATGCCCCCCTTCAGCGCAGTACAGACACAGCTGTTCGGTCATTCTCTGTCTTCGCTCTACCTGGGTTAATTTTGACCGAGCAATCTGTATCGGCTCGGATGGAGGCAAGACGGGAGAAGGTGAGATAGTAGGAGGTGGAGTCACTGGGACCGTGGTGTAAGATACCCATCTGAGACGGGAACTACCCCTGGTCTGTTTTTGGTAGCGCAGCCTGCGGTCGATTCGGATGGCCGCTGAGATGGCCTCATCGATTGTTCTGGGCTCGGGCTGGCTTAACATCAAATCAGAGACCTCATCGGACAGCCCAGACAAGAAACGATCTAATAGGGCATAAGTGTCCCACCTGGCCGTAACTGACCACCTCCTAAACTTGTCCGCGTAATCTTCGACCGGACCTTCGCCTTGACGCAAAAGCTTGAGCTTCTGCTCAGAAGTCGAGGCAAGGTCCGAATCGTCGTAAATGACTGCCATAGCTTTAAAGAATTTCTCTACAGAGGTAAGAGCTTTGTCTCCGGCGGGCAGGCTATACGCCCAAGACTGGGAGTCGCCGGACAACAAAGTTTTAATAAACGTGACCCTCTGGGTCTCAGTACCCGAAGATTGGGGTCTCAACTCAAAATAGGACAACACCCTACTCCTAAAATTCCGGAAGTCAGATCTGTGACCGGAAAAACTTTCAGGTACAGGCATACGTATGTCAGAGCTAAAAGGGGATCGCACATGATCCACTGATGTCTGGAGGGTTTGTACAGACCCTGATAGGGCATCAATAAGAGTTATGTGGGTGCCCAGTACTTGATTGATGTTGTCCACCGAAGCGGCAAGTACACCCAGACAATCAGTGTTTGCGTCCATTTTGTATTTTGGTCTGGCGTTCTGTAACGATCGGTGAAGCACAGAGAGGATCTGATTACCGGTGATCTGCAGTATCACTGGGAATACAGATGTATACCAGATTATAAGTGATCTGCAGTATCACCGATAATCCGATATACCAGCTAACCTCTGTTCACCTGAGTAGAGTGTAGTGTTTGGTGTAACAGTAACACTTCGAGGACTAGGCCTCAGTGCAGAGGGGAGTACTGCACGGATTCCTTCCGAAGACCTGGACTCTCCTAGACGGGAGGAGTCAGGCTGAGAGTAGGAAGGACTGTTCTGCAAGTGACACTCAGGAGGAAGTGTCACTAACAGGACGAGGAACCGCCTCCAATAGTAAGGTCGGTTCTCGAGGTTGGACAAGCCAGGTCGTAAACACACGGACAGATAAAGTACAGATACAGTAGGCAGAGGCGGAGTCTAGGTACAGGCAGGGTTCGGCAACAGGTATCAGAAATATTGAGGTACAAGATCAGGAGGCAGAAACAGAGTCTAAGGATGAGCCGGGGTTCGGCAACAGAGTATCAGAAAGGCAAGGTACAAGATCAGAGTTCAGGAGGGTAGTCAAGCAGGCAAAGGGTCATAACAGATAATCACAATCAAACTAGTACTTTAAGCTAGCAACAGAATCTAGCTTAGTGTAGGATTACAGCTCCAGCTGGTCCCGGCACACTAACTGATCTGACTACAGGTCTGAGTGCTCCCACGTATGTGTTTGCAACGCCAGACAACCAGCAACTGAATAAGCAGCAGAATATATAGTTGCTGGACTCTGCTGCCCCGCCCGAACCATTCAGCCAATCATGAGTCCTGCAGGAATCAGCTGACCTTCCTGATCAGCTGACACTTCCTCTGCAGGTATAAAGGTCCTGAATCCAGGCCCGCGCGAGCATAGCTCTCCATCTGCCTAGGTGCACTCGCGCGTGTCACTCTGAATCTTGGTGGACTAACAGTCCCAGCCACACCAGTACTGTCTTGCAATGTATCCAGTTCCAATGCGGATTCCGCCGCTCCCAATGCGGATTCCGCCGCTCTGCCTATGAGGCATGCGGCGGTTTTTCTGCGTTGTGACGCCATGCTGGATGCGGAAACAGCCGCCTCACCTTGAGAGACGGCGGCTTTTCCGCGTTTCTTCACAAGTAGGACGTGTTTGTGTTTGTGTGTGTGTGTGTGTGTATATATGTACAGTGGGTTGCAAAAGTATTCTACCCCCTTGAAGTTTTCCACATTTTATCATATTACTGCCACAAACATGAATCAATTTTATTGGAATTCCACATGAAAGACCAACACAAAGTGGTGTACACATGAGAAGTGGAACGAAAATCATACATGATTCCAAACATTTTTTACAAATAACTGCAAAGTGGTGTGTGCATAATTATTCGCCCCCTTTGATCTGAGTGCAGTCAGTTGCCTATAGACATTGCCTGATGAGTGCTAATGACTAAATAGAGTGCACTTGTGTGTAATCTAGTGTCAGTACAAATACAGCTGCTCTGTGAGGGCCTCAGAGGTTGTCTAAGAGAATCTTGGGAGCAACAACACCATGAAGTCCAAAGAACACACAAGACAGGCCAGGGATCAAGTTATTGAGAAATTTAAAGCAGGCTTAGGCTACAAAAAGATTTCCAAAGCCTTGAACATCCCACGGAGCACTGTTCAAGCGATCATTCAGAAATGGAAGGAGTATGGCACATCTGTAAACCTACCAAGACAAGGCCATCCACCTAAACTCACAGGCCGAACAAGGAGAGCGCTGATCAGAAATGCAGTCAAGAGGCCCATGGTGACTCTGGACGAGCTGCAGAGATCTACAGCTCAGGTGGGAGACTCTGTCCATAGGACAACTATTAGTCATGCACTGTACAAAGTTGGCCTTTATGAAAGAGTGGCAAGAAGAAAGGCATTGTTAACAGAAAGCAAAAGAAGTCCCGTTTGCAGTTTGCCACAAGCCATGTGGGGGACACAGCAACCATGTGGAAGAAGATGCTGTGGTCAGATGAGACCAAAATGGAACTTTTTGGCCAAAATGCAAAACGCTATGTGTGGCGGAAATTAACACTGCACATCACTCTGAACACACCATCCCCACTGTCAAGTATGGTGGTGGCAGCATCATGCTTGGGGGGTGCATCTCTTCAGCAGGGACAGGGATGCTGGTCAGAGTTGATGGGAAGATGGATGGAGCCAAATACAGGGCAAACGTGGAAGAAAACCTCTTGGAGACTGCAAAAGACTTGAGACTGGGACGGAGGTTTACATTCCAGCAGGACAATGACCCTAAACATAAAGCCAGGGCAACAATGGAATGGTTTAAAACAAAACATATCTATGTGTTAGACTGGCCCAGTCAAAGTCCAGATCTAAATCCAATCGAGAATCTGTGGCAAGATCTGAAAACTGCTGTTCACAAACGTTGTCCATCTAATCTGACTGAGCTGGAGCTGTTTTGCAAAGAAGAATGGGCAAGGATTTCAGTCTCTAGATGTGCAAAGCTGGTAGAGACATACCCTAAAAGACTGGCAGCTGTAATTGAAGCAAAAGGTGGTTCTACAAAGTATTGACACAGGGGACCGAATAATTACGCACACCCCACTTTGCAGTTATTTATTTGTAAAAAATGTTTGTAATGATGTATGATTTTCAATCCACTTCTCACATGTACACCAATTTGTATTGGTCTTTCACATGGAATTCCAATAAAATTGATGCATGTTTGTGGCAGTAATGTGACAAAATGTGGAAAACTTCTACGGGGCCAAATACTTTTGCAACCCACTGTGTGTGTGTGTGTGTGTGTGTGTGTGTGTGTGTGTGTGTGTATACAGTG